>NC_141024.2:50515000-50667500 GCF_052040795.2 Danio rerio | reverse complement strand
GTGCTGGTAGGAGGAGAAAAACAACAGAGTGTTCTCACTGAAGAGAAAGGGGCTTATCACAGGGAGGAACATACCACACATAGGTCACAACGGCTGTTTCATAGCTCGCCGTGATCGTATAGTGGTTAGTACTCTGCGTTGTGGCCGCAGCAACCCCGGTTCGAATTCTGTGTAGCAACAAGTAAGCTTTACTTGTATCCATACACTTTTTTTCCTAAGTAAACTTTCTTTAAAATTAATAAATAAATAAATGAACAAATGCTTTAAACGTTTTAAAACCTATAATAAACAAAATATATGCACAACAATCTGTCTAGGTCGATGTCCTCAGCAGTAATGGAGCACGTTTAAACAAATGTTATTGTAAGTAAATATTTAAACCATTATGATAAATAGAGTTAAAAAGACCTTTTTGAATGAAAAGTTTTATTGAGATGGGTTGTTGGTGATTGTAGATTGAAAATTTAGATTTTGGAATTTAAGGCACCGCAGAAACCCTGTTTAAAAGCAATAGCCCCGGTAATTAGCTATTATAATGATGTCATTCTAACTCAGATACTATCTGTGAGAACTAGTAACAACTACTAGAAACAAGTTTGAACCCATAAAGAAGTTGATGAAAAAATTGTGATCAACGTGACATATGCAAATGAAAAGTAAAAGTCAACACTATCACCGTAATAGCAGATATCTTCTATGAGAATACTGTAGGTCAAATATCGTCAGCTCATTTGAACTTTAATTTATTGTTTTTGTTTATTTTATATAGCGCCAGTGCTCAAGGACGCTTTACCAACAGCAGGAGAACAAGAAAAACAATAACCTTAAAAAGGAAGAGAAAATGGGAGACTAATAATACATAAAATAATAACAAAAGACACGAGAACAAGTGACAAAAGAAACTCATTCCTGTCTTTCAATGACTGCTTTTGTGCGTTTAGGAGAACTAGGCAGCACACTCAGGGCTGCAAGATGGATTTAATTTAGTAGCCTATTCTTAATATTAAAATATAACAGTATGAAAACCAACCTGTTTGTTCCTGCAGATCTTCCTGTTTGACTGTGAATGTCTCTTTAATCTTCACATCTTCACTCTCCTCTTTAATAAACGCCATCTTTACAATAGTGTGGAGATCAGTCGCTTCAGCAGGAGTTTTTCTCTCTGTGTTTGGACACTTAATCCAGTTCAAAATGAACAAAACAATGAACAGAAACAAAATAATTTCTCTTCAACACTTGCTTCAATGGTTTCTTTATTTGAGAGTATTTAACAAAAAGAAATCAGGTGAAACATTTAATTAAAACACTTATTATACACTTTTCGGTTGTTTTATTCAAACAACAGCCATCAGTTACTGAGAATAAAATAGTACTACTAAAATACTAAAATAGTTGTATAAAGGGTTAAAATAGTATTTCCAACAGCAGGAACATAATATAGCATCGTATAAAAAACTTAAAACTTTAGAAGTTTAACTTTAAATCAGTTTATATCTGTAAACGTTTTAAAACAAACCTTTCTCCAGTTGAATCACAGCGACGAAGCGGCGCTGCCTGATGACGTCACGCGCCACGGCAAAATAAAAGTCTTTTTTGTTTAACTTTTTTGCCACTATCTGTTGCAGTCATGACTTATTGATACATTTCTCCCATGGTTTTCACTTTACACTTTGTCTGCTCTCTCTCTCACAAACCTTAAATCTAAACATTTTCTTAACTTTTTTTAATCCACTTTGTAATGACTTGTATGTCTACAACACTTTCTATTAATATCTGATTCCAAATCTCATCCTCATAATTATGACCTCTTCTATTTCTACAACTTCATAGGCCTATATAGGGTTTCTTTTTTTCACATGCATTGTTGTCTCTTATTATCTGTGTTCCACGTTTCCTGCCATTCTTTAGCAATATCTGTAGTAATATTAATTTACCTTTACTTACATAAGCATTAAAGGGGTAGTTCACATAAAAATTACAATTCTGTCATTTACTCATCCTCTACTAATTTCAAAACTGTTTCTGCTGAATGCAAATAAAGAGAATACAGGGGCAAAAAACAGCCACTGTATGGTTCAACAGTTCCTGTGGACTTGTGGACTGGGGGAAACCAGAGCACCTGGAGGAAACTCATGCGAACATGGGGAGAACACACAAACAAAAATGTCAACTGACCCAGCTGAGGCTCAAACCAACGACCTTCTTGCTGTGAGGCGATCAGTGCTACCTACTGCACCACTGTGATGCCTCACATGTATAATTATTTGAGGTATTAAACTGGTATTGGTGAAGAACTTCGCTTACAAATAGTTGTTAATTTTAAAATGTGTGAAAAGACACCATTCAGATGTAGCGACTGTATTGATCAGGGCAATCAAGCATGTATTGTTATAGACACTATGCTTATTTTTCTTAAGAGATGTTAGGCAGGTCCTGTTCATGTAATATGTTCATGTAATAGTCTATCAAGTTGGTATTGGCATGAACAGCTATACCTGTTAACGGGTTTCTTATATGTTAAACGGTCCTATTCAGTTAATGATCAGGCAGCTATTAATAAAGATGACCGCACTCATTGATGATTCTTTTATTTAAATGACTATGTGACGCAGATATTTAAAATTCATTGTTGCAAACAAGTTACAGGAGTAAGTACAGTTGTTGTTGTATGTGATGTCCACCACTGTAATTACACCATAGTGAAACAGAAGTCTGAGAAATGCTGTAGTTGGTGTAGGTGGAGCAGGTTAATCATGTTAAAAGTTATGCATTGTGTAGATATGAAAGTGAACTCTTGTCATTGAATTATTCTGAATAAACTGCCTATACAATACATTTACTAGTGATGTAATTATTTTCTAATTATAAATATTTAGATGCATCACAGTATGTGATCGCTTTACTTTGTTAAAAGGAAAAGGTTTTGTCAGAGTATCTTATATATGCTTCTGTGAATGTCTATGCATATTTGTGTGCACAAACACAAGTAATAAATAGAGAGAAAAACATCTTTAATACATAACAGGTGAATAAGAGGCTTTCGGGAAAGCTGAGCTGCTCACACATGTTCTGTTCAACTAAAAAAAAAAGGAAAGAAAACAAAACTGGCACAGAAACAAGTTACATTTTGATAGTTACAATTTATAAACATAAAGTGTTTACAGTCTTCCAGAAGCCAGTAATGAGCAGCATGTGCTTTAAGATAAATAAAGGAGTCTAAACTCACATAAAGAACAAGTTCAGTAATAAATAAATGACTAAAACTCTGCTAATAGTTAGCTTATGTCAATATATTGACTGAACTTAACACAAATAAAACCTCAATGTGAAGTTTATAAATTGTTCCTTTCAACAAATGATAATATATCACAGTATAATAGTATACATCTTCTATAACTATTATATAAGTGACTGTAGTTGTGTGTATTGAGACATCGGTATGGATTGAGTTTTCAATGCTCATTTGCATCTTTACACAAAGACTTCAGCCAAGAGACTCTGAGAAGCTTCTGCAAAAACAACACATAACTCTTGCATTACCTTTTAACCAGGCTTGGGAAAAAAATTTTAAATGTGTTTCAAATCAAAATACCTCAACATACCTGTATCAACATTAACTACAAAATGCAGCAGCCACAATAAAAAAAAGCTTCAATTAATAGTCCTATAAAACAACAGCAACAAAACAAATGAAGATGGCTAAAGTCAACTTATTTTCCCAATACAACATTATTTCTCTGTAAAAACTGGTTTGTAAAGCAACTGAACCTCTCATCATCCACAGTAATGTGTCTCCCAGACCCAGACGTCGGCTCTGCATCAGTTAACCACCAGAGGCCGACAAAGCACTTCATAAGCACTTTATCTCTCATTCCCATAAAAAGAATCCGGCAACAAATTTGGTTTAGAATAAGTCTTCGCGTGCATAATAAATTAAACAAACGCGACATACATGTTTATTGCGTCGGTCGGTCCAGCTTTAAATATCCTTCATTAATGCATTAAAACTGACCCAAATGCATACAATATATGATTTCAATTCATTATAATATAATTTTATTTTTAATAATGAAAACTTTTTTCCCTCGGTGTAAACTGCTGTTTGCTTTTTTTATTGTGGCTTTTTCTAAAACATTTTTTCCCAGTGCAAGTTAAAATCAAGTTCTGTATTTCGGCTGTTTAAGGTCTCACTTTGCATTGAACTTTTAACTTTTTACATTCAGAGATGTTGTTTATGTTCACACAGCTACATTACACATCAACTAAAGTTTAAAATGTGATATTGCAGTGGACCACCCATTTAACTATAAAATGCAGCAGCCAAAATAAAAAAGCTTCCATCAAAAGTCAACTTATTTTCCCAATACATCTTTATTTCTCTTTAAAGCTATGGTTCGTATAGCTGCTAAACTTCCCATCCTCTGCAGTAATGTGTTTTGAGTCTTCACTGTTGTCCACTGCTCATTTGCATCTTTATACCAGCATTAATGGGGGCCAATTGAGTATTAACCAATCACATGCCAGATCAAGTAGGTCAGCAGGGTTGTATCTATATATTCTGCGTTCTTAACAGAAACTTCATTGGCTTATTTAGCTATAAGAGAACAACTTTGGAGGACAAACTACGATTGTTGATTCCTACACTGAGATTATTACCAACAACAACATACAAAAAAAAAAAAAAAAAAAAAAAACGACTGAGGCCATTTCTCATCCCACTTCTTCATTGAAGACTGGAAAGGTGAGTTGCACATTCTGAATTTACACTCAAATAATATCTGAATGCTGACATTATAAAATGTAAAATCTAAACATGTGCATGCATTGTTCAACAGTGTATTAAGTTTTTCAGTCATTTTAAAAGCTTCTTTACAACTATTTAGTTATGTGTTTGTTTGTTTGGTTTGGTTATAAATATTGATTTTATCCTGACAAATGGACTGTAGCCCAAATAAGTTTCAACCTATTACGTATATAAATTTATATAAAAATTTGATGTTTCCCCATTCATTACAAATACAAAACAAAAAGCAGATAAATTATAAAGTGGAAAATGAGGGAGAAATGTATCGATAAGTCATGACTCAAAATTAAGAGTGAGTAGGGGGAAAAAGCTAAACAAAAAAAGACTTTTATTGTGGCATGGTGGTGTGACGTCATAAGGCGGCGCCGCTCTCACACTGTGATTCAACTGGAGAAAGGTTTGTTTTAAAGCTTGTACACAGATGTAAACCAACTGATTAAAATTTCAGGTTGTTCGTTTAATGTTAGATGAACCTGCTGTTGACAATAATATTTTAACCCTTTATACAAAGAACTACTATTTTACTCACTGTAAGGTCTATTGTTTGAATTAGATAAGATAAACTTTTGTTTGTCCCGAGAGGAAATTCTTGTCTTGTGCAAATAAGTGCTACAACGTTGCTGTGCAGACAATAAGATAAATCAAACAAACTAAACAATTAAGAACATACCTAAAAAAAGATTGAATAAAGCAACAGTAAAGTGTGTGATAAGTGTTTTAGTGAAGGTTTAATTTATTAAATAGCATGATGTCACTCTGTTCCAAGTATACATCAATAAAATTTCTAGAGTTCTAGTTTACATCGGCTGATTTGTGGCTTTTGTTGCTTGCTCAGACTTACATAATTTCTGTTTGTTAATGACTAATATAAAGAAACTGTTGAAGCAAGTGTTGAAATTATCTTGTTTTTGTTCAGTGTTTTATTTATTTTAAACAGGACATTTTTTTATTGTTTTGTTCGTTTTAAACAGGATAAAGTGTCCAAACGCAGAGAAAAACTCCTGCTGAAGTGACTGATCTCCACACTGTTATAAAGATGGCGTTTATTAAAGAGGAGAGTGAAGATGTGAAGATTGAAGAAACATTCACAGTCAAACAGGAAGATCTGCAGGAACAAACAGGTTGGTTTTCATTCTCAAACACCAACTCAGTCATTTGATCCTCATTCAGATATATTTTAATTATAAGAATACTAAATTAAATCCATCTTGCAGCCCTGAGTGTGCTGCCTAGTTCTCCTAAATGCACATAAGCACTCATTGAAAGACAGGAATCAGTTTCTTTCGTCACTTGTTCTCGTGTCTTTTGTTATTATTTTATGTATTATTAGTCTCCCATTTTCTCTACCTTCTTAAGGTTATTGCTTTTTCTTGTTCTACTACTGTTTGTAAAGCTTCCTTGAACACTGGCTCTATATAAAATAAACAAAAACCATAAATTAAAAGCGTTTAACTGAGCTGACGATATTTGACCTTCAGTATTCTCACAGTGTTGCAGTGATAGTGTTAGCTTAGTACTTTCCACTTGCATATGTCCCATTGATCCCAATTCCCCCTTTTTAATTAACCTCATGGGATTAAACTTGTTTCTAGTTGTTACTAGTTCTCACAGATAGTATCTGAATTAGAATTACATATTATCACAATAACCAGGGCTATTGTGTTTAAACAGGGTTTCCACAGAGTCTTAAAATGTCTTAAATTTCAAAATCAAATTTTTAGGCCTTAAAAGTCTTAAATTTACTAAAATTGTGTTGTAGGTCTTTAATCTTTTTTAAACAAATGTTCATTTTCCTTTGTTCATATTGTGTTAACCAGTCTGGCCAAAACCTATACAATCACCAACAATCCATCTCAATAAAACTTTAAACTTTTTTTTATTCAAAAAGGTCATTTTAAGTCTATTTATCATAATGGATTAAGTATTTTCCTTACAATATCATTTGTTTAAACGTGCTCCATGTATTTACTGCTGAGGACATCGACCTGGACAGATTGTTGTGCATAGATTTAATTTGTTATAGTTTTTAAAACATTTGTAAATTTTTTTTTTATTTTAAAGAAAGTTTATTTTGGAAAAAACGTGTGTGGATACAAGTAGAGCTTGCTTTTTTACACATTTAAAATCTTTTACTAAGAAATATCCAAAATAATAATATAATATTTTTTTTATTATAATATATTTTTTGATAGGACAAATACAAAATCTGGGCCATTTGAAAAATTCTTTAGTCTTTTATGAGTCTAAAATTTCATTCATAATGGTCATAAAAGTCTTAAATTTAACTTAGTGAAACCTGCAGAGACCCTGGTTTAAGGTATGTCAGAAAACATGGATGCCCCAATTTTAAACACGCTGAATGAAATTGACACTAAAATAATTAATCATTATAAAACATTGTACAGTATTCTGAACTATATGATGTGATGGGACGACGTGAGACAAAACAAACAAATAATAGTGGAAAAATAACGTTTAGCAATACCAGTGGTGGATTTAGGCATGGGTAATGTGGGCGATCGCCCAGGGTGGGATTTTCCTGGGGGCGGCAAAAAAAAATGTCCCCTAGTGAAAGCATTTAGATACAATTACTTTATGCAAATGTATTCATTAAGAGTGGCAATCTCAAAATAAAGACATTAGGGGCCATTTACATTTGGCATTTTTTGCACGTGCGAGTTTGTTATTCTCAATGTGCAACTGAAACATCGCTTGTGAAAGCAAACTGATGCATGCGTACAGAAAACCAGCAACTCACACATGCTCCTGTGTGAATCCCGGTTGTTTGCATGCACGCCGAAAAAATAAGCGTCGCTCATGCGCCATGAAACTGAATTAACAGCCTTTTGTGCAGAAGTGTCAGCACACAGCGAGTTTTGCATAGTTTATGTAAAGTGTATGTAATTTAACGATGGTGTTACGTTCACTAAGCATGGCTATAAAGCAGAAAGGAGGGATAAAGAGTCAGGGAGGTAGGACAGGTCTAAAGGTCTAAGACAAAAGATAATTTGGTTACACTTTACAATAACTACACACTATAAACCATTTATTATGCATTAGCAAATACTGAATTCATTATTTGTTTAGCATTATCTGTTTAGCATTAACTCTAAATTAATAAGTGTTATTAAACAGTTTTTAACTGCAGCTACATATGCTGTATTCCTGACTTACAACCACATTTATAATGTGCTTAATAATTGTACTTTCATACTTTGTTAAGGATTAATTTCCTATTACTAAATTAAGTTTGGGGAGAGAATCACAATGTTTATGAAAAGTCGGGGATTGAAGCGCAATGTTCATCATAAGTGGGGGCAGAGCGGGCCAGAATCACGATGGCAGCAGGTCAGATGATTGTAAGACCAAGGGGAAATGTCCCTATGTCTCCCTATGGCCAGTTCGCCCTTGAGTTATACTATTTTCTATTGTGTATTATTCCTGGTCATTTCTCCAATAATTGTAAGTTCTAAAACAATAACATATAAGATCAGGTCACTGCTATGATATGATTGACAATTTATGTATGTCACTGTTTGTCATTGTGCTGTTTATTCTGAGAGCTGAGGCTGAGTATTTGTAGAGCTTTTAACTCTTGAAATGATTAACTCCGCGTCATTCTAACACTGGATAAACAGAATCCTGTGTTATCTGTAATCTCCTTTCACACTGCTCATGCTATACCTGGTGTTCATTAATAGACGTTTCACATTCGCAAACCCCGGGTTAACATTTTTATTTGTATATTTATGTTGTCAATGTCCCTGACTGGACAAACAGCAGGTCATCTTTTTAGATGGCATTTCTGCATCTTGTCGGGTTAATAATATCTGCAAATTAGGAGAAATACTAGCCTTTTAGAAAGAAGCTATTATTATACCAATACCTAAACCAGGAAAAGATCATTCAACTAATTATCGTCCAACAGCACTTACCAGTTGCCTTTGCAAAACAATGGAACGAATGATTAATGATCGATTGGTGTGGATTTAAAAAAAACAAGATTAATAAATATCAGTGTGGGTTTAGAAGAGGGAAAAGTACTCTTTGCCATCTTATACGATTAGAATCTTTTGTACGAGCAGGTTTTATTAAAAAAGAACACATACAAGCAGTTTTTTTTTTTTATCTGGAAAAGGCCTTTGACACTACCAGGAGGTATGGTATTTTAAAAGATTTACACGAGATGGGTGTTTGAGGAAATTTGCCTAATTTTATTGCAAATTTTTATTATTCAATAGAGTTTTTCGTGTGCGTATGAAAACTATATTATCTGAATATATGAGCATATATAGCATATATGAGAATCAGGAGTGCCCCAAGAAAGTATACTATCAGTAACACTATTTAATATTAAAATTAATAATATTGTAAATGTTAATGGGAATAATATATTTCGTAGTTTATATGTAGATGATTTATGTATTTGTTATAAAGGGAAAATATGTATACAATCAAGAGACAAATTTAAATATGTATAAATAAAATATATGGCTGGTCAGTTTTAAATGGTTTTAATTTTTCTAAGTCAAAAACTGTATGCATGCATTTTTGTTTTTTAAGATCTATGCATTTAGATCAGGAGCTTTTTTAGATAGAGAAACTATACAAGTTGTGAAAAAGGTAAAGTTCCTAGGAATGAGTTTTGACAATAAGCAGTGTTTTATTCCTCATATTAAAGTATTATGAAATAGATGTTTTAAAACAATCAATGTATGAACTTAATCTTAAAAAGGTAAAATAAATAAATAAATTAGGACCTCTGTAATGAAATCCAAGTCTTTGTATAAATGTGTACACGTTAATGGACCAAACACAATATGATCTGATTTATTTTACATTTAATTTGCACCAAAATTACAGTGTGTGTAGCCAATGTTTCCTGTGTCTTCTCACTTTTCAGCTTTTGATGAGATTTTTTAAGACTTAATAAAAACTGTTTTATTTATTTATTTCAGACTTAATTGAAGTGAATGAGGGGAGTAAAGAGGAGGAACATCGTGTCAAAATTGAGGAAAAAAACTATTTACAGACTGATGGTATTTTGAAAAGGAGAGACAAGAACCATTTCATCTGCACTCAGTGTGAAAAGAGTTTTGGAAGAAAAGACGATCTTAAGTTTCACATGATGATCCACGCTGGAGAGAAACCGTTTACATGCACTCAGTGTGGGAAGAGTTTCAGCCAATCATCATCCCTTAATCAACACATGAGGACCCACACTGGAGAGAAACCATTCACATGCACTCAGTGTGGGAAGAGTTTCAGCCAATCATCATCCCTTAATCTACACATGAGGATCCACACTGGAGAGAAACCATTCACATGCACTCAGTGTGGGAAGAGTTTCAGCCAATCATCATCCCTTAATCTACACGTGAGGATCCACACTGGAGAGAAACCATTCACATGCCCTCACTGTGGGAAGAGTTTCAACCAATCATCACACCTTAACTGTCACATGAAAATACACACTGGAGAGAAACCATTCACTTGCCCTCAGTGTGGGAAGAGTTTCAGCCAATCATCAAACCTTAACTGTCACATGACAATCCACACTGGACAGAAACCATTCACATGCACTCAGTGTGGAAAGAGTTTTACCTGCTCATCACGCCTTCATCAACACATGAGGATTCACACTGGAGAGAAACCATTCACATGCACTCAGTGTGGAAAGAGTTTTACCTGCTCATCACGCCTTCATCAACACATGAGGATTCACACTGGAGAGAAACCATTCTCATGCACTCAGTGTGGGAAGAGTTTCAGCCAATCATCACACCTTAATCAACACATCATGAGCCACACTGGAGAGAAACCATTCATGTCTAATCATCTTGTTTAATCCCGCCCCTTTTCGCAGTGGCGTACAACAGAATTTCGCATACTCAATAGTGATGGGAAGTTCGTATCATTTTATTTACTGATCGAGATGAACAAATCTTTTTTCGAGTCATTTCGTTCATTTGGTTCAATTTGCCAAAATATTATTAAAATGTTACGAATTGCTTCCAAACACATCTACAACTAGCCCAGAAGGTTGATCACACGACAAATAAGTCATAAATAGAATACTATAAGAATGAGAAAATAATAATTCAATGTTTACCTGCTCTTTTGTCTATAGGTATTGTTGTCTGTTTGCTCAGCTCACCTCTTCATGTATTCAAATGTCAGTGGTGCGTTCACGTTACAATGACAGTCACATATAATTTTAACCAATGTACCCAGTCTGAGCCGATAGAAGCCATGATAATTAGTTCACCTTTCGAGTCTTCTGGTTCTTGAGTCGTTCGTTCATCACATGACAGAATAACTCAAACCGGAGCACTTGAGAGTTGAATAGATCAATTCTTTTTTTTTTGGCTCTAAACGCATATGATTGGCCGGTGATGAACGAATGACTCAAACCCGAGGACTCGAGAGGTGAACAGATCAATTCTTTTTCTGGCTCTAAATGCATATGATTGGCATATAAATGCATATGTTAGGCTGTAGTCTTTCATGTGGTGAACGAACGACTCGATAGAGGACTCGAAAAATGAACTAATCTTGTCTCGCACTACACATCGTGCACATGAGCAAATTAATGAATCTTTTAGTTAATCCGAGTCATTCGTTAATTTTGTCACATAACATGAAAGAAAGCATAAGAGATGAGTTATTTAATAAATCAAATAGTCTTTGTGAATAGTTTTGTAACATATGATGCTGCCAGCATTAGACACTTAAACACTGTTTATTTGTTGTTTATTGTTTTATTATTATTATTATTATTTTACCAAAAAATCTTTCATAAATAATTTTCAGATTACTTTATAAATCACAACAATAAAATAAGCAAAAGAAAAACAAAATAGTGCACATCAAGCTAGGCTTTTTAATAAATAAAAACAAACAAGCTTAAAATTAAATAACACGTTTGTGCCATAAAATCTTTATATGAAATATGACAACTCTTCCCAGTAGATGTTTTTATGAAACAGCAATTTAAGTGAAAGATATTATAAATAAAAAACAAAAGCCACAGGGCCTAATGAGCTTAACAACTTGACTTGTGAATAGAACAGTGCATTTAAAAAAAATAAATAAAATTAAATAAGCTTTAAAACAACATTGTGTGGCTTTACTTGTTGGACTTGGCTTAAGGTTTGTTAGCATTTAATAACACAAGCTCTGAACCTTTGATAGGCTGAGTCTGTTTCTTTTGTCATTAGTTGTTGTCGCAGGATAAAAGATGCTAAATGAGTAAATGCAAATGCAAACTTTCTTTATACAAATATTAGACCAATACATAAAGTCTGCATAGAAAAACATTATTAAACAAAAAATGGGGTATAAATGAACAAATTACAAATCACTTGTAATTGTAGAATTTAATTAATCTATCCCCTAGCTTAGTGTTTGTTTTCTGATAGCAAGCCAGCAAATAGACAAATCAATATATATATATACTAGATATAAACCACATATCCACTAGAAAAAAAGTAACAATAACTTAGTGACAATATGACAGAAATTTTTTATTTCTTAGAAAATGCTTTTTAGGTACACATTGTTTGATGATTTTATGAAAAATTTAAAATATGATTATATGATGCAACAAAAATTCAGTTTTACATAAATATTTTTGACTGAGGTTCTCGTTGCAGAGTACAGTGGAACTACAGTTTAAGATCAGAAATGCACATAATAGTGTAAGGATGGCTATATCTCTCCATAATATTAAAATCTGCAAACTGTTATGGAACTCCACACGAGACAAGAGCATGAGAATGATCAGGCACTAAAACAATAATCTTTCCAATGTGAGAAGAAGATCCAGGGGCGCCTCCAAGGGGTGGCCAGGGGTGGCCACGGCCACCCCTCGGTAAACTCTGGCCACCCTTGTGGCCACCCCTTTGGCCACCCTAATATAATTTTGCGGTTGACATTATTGATTGAAATGAACTTATAAATTCCCAATATTTAGATAAATAAATAAATACATAAATAAATAAAATGCAGTCACTAAATTATTGTTGGTGTTACTGACGTAGCTCTCCCCCTCTGGTTCAATGCTGGTGAAAGCAAACTGACGCATGTGCGCGGAAAACCATTCCCGCGCGCCTCACGCACTCCTGTGTGAATCCCGGTTGGTTGTTTGCATGCACGCCGACATAATAGGCACCGCTCATGCGCCGTGAAACGGAGTAAAAGCCTTTTGTGCAGAAGTGTCGGCACGCAGCGAGTTTTGAAAGTCGTTTAAAGTTTATACAATATAATGATGATGATGATGATGATAATGATGTTACTTTCACTAAGCATGCCTTTAAAGCAGAAAGGAGGGATAATGAGTCAGGGAGGTAAGACTTCATAACATGATTTCTCAGCCATGATCTGGTCTAAGACCACAGATAATTCTATAATACAGTACATTTTTTGTATTCTTTAGAATTGTCATAATTCATTTTCATGCAAAAGGTTTCTTAAGTGATGTTGGCATATCACTCCAGTTGTTGTTTTCCAGTAATATTTAGGACTGATTTCTGTTGTTTATTTAGAATAATAATTGTATATTAATATTAATTGTATTTATTTAGAATAAATATAAATAAATTGTTATATTTATTGAATAACAAATCTAACAATTCAAGAGAGGTGGGGGTGTATAGGGTGGTTCGCCCAGGGTGTCATTTAAACTAGAACCACCACTACCCTCCCCGATCGTCCTTGACAGCACGCACACACCTTCAATAGACAGCAATGGCTATTTAATATTTACCTTAAGCTACAGTATATCAATAGAAGAAGCTGCATTAATAAAATGGTTCAAAAAGCAATATGGATAAATAATATTATTAGGTATAGTGAGTGTGTATAGTAATGCCTTTTGTTCAGTTTGTTCATTTGTTTGGGTAATTAATAAACTCATTATTCTTTCATTCATTTTCTTTTCGGCTTAGTCCTTTTATTAATCCAGGGTCGCCACAGCAGAATGAACCGCCAACTTATCCAGCACATTTTTACACAGCGGATGCCCTTCCAGCTGCAACCCATCACTGGGAATAATAAACTCATTAATCTTCATTAATTTTAGACATGGCATATCTCGTATGATGTACAATAAAGGCACGTAAAAAAAGAAGTCATTTATACAGTATATGAAAAGTGTTTTTAAACTAAACATAGATTTTTATTTGGTTTGCACATGTACTTGCTGAATTATTTCAAAGAATAAATTGCAATATTTCAAATAGAATTAATTAAATGAATAAAACTACATTATTTCATTTACCAGAAATAAAAATATAACATTACACTGAATTCATTATTTTTTTTTGTGTGCCACCCCAAGATTTGGTGCGGCCTCTTCTGGCCACCCCTAAGAAAATTTTCTGGGGGCGCCACTGAGAAGATCAGCTAGAAAACCAGTTGTTCAGGTTGTCTCGATCATGCATCCTGAGCCCCCCTCTTTGCCCTATACTTTACCTTCTCCACCAGTGCAGCTCACTCACATTTCACACCGAATGTTTAAGTTTTTAATATGGATGCTCCACTACAAGGAAAATTGTCTTCGCATCAACTCATGACCAGGCAAGAGTCTTGGTGAAGCTTTTATTGTCTTGAATTTATAATGATTTGAGTATTTAGGCAAAGGGTGCAGAAGTGTCCGTGGGATCCTGTAGACAGGATACCCCATTGCAGGTTGAGTCTCTGAGCTCTGCATCAGGATTTATATGCTGCAATGTATTTCTACATGGTCAGGTATTCCTCTTTAACTCTTAAATGTATCTTTGAGTAATTGATGTTGTACAATCTTGATTGGCTTATTTTGTTTAATTATGTGAACTGCAATGGAAAATCTTTTCCTGACAAATAAATGTAAAATTCTTGTTTAACTCTAATATCTCCTGAAATCATTTAAATCTAGTAGACTGTTTATGCTGATGTTTCCGCAGCCTACGACCAGGATTAGTCATCTATTTAGGCGCAATGGATGGAGCATGGGCACAGCATTGGAGACCTGTTGATTTCTGACAATCACTGATGATATAATCTAGGGGCTAAATCAAACTTTCTTTAAGTATGAGCAAGCATGGGGCGGCCTTCTATTACTTGAAGGAAATTAGCATATCTGCTAAGAATCGGAACTGGAGAAGATGTGTCCGTGAGCAGATGAAACTGGCCAGCATACTGACTCTAAGCGACTTTGAGTAAACAATTAAACATTAATTGAATATAAGGATTTATTAGGTTAATCAATCTAAATTAGACCTAATCACAACCTATAAGGTAATCAGCTTAAATCTAAATCTAAAATTATTATAAATTGGAGTCAGATTAAAATTTAGAGCTAGAAACAAATTAAAATAAATTATAACGAACAAAAATATTTCTTTTCACATGTGCTAAACACACAGTTAACCTTCACCCATGCTGTTAGCTCTGTCATGGGACTAATAGATGGACTCTTACATGTGTGTGTATTTATATAGTTTATAACCATAATAGTTCTACAGTTTCTTCTATTTCACTTGTTGATTTCTATTTTATTGCATATTTTATTTAAATAGTGTATTTATTTTGTTAAAGAGCCCATATTATGGTTTTTTGAAAATGCCCTTCCATGTAGTGTTTAACAGCTCTAAGTGAAGTGAAATATGCAGCTAAGGCTTAAATCTGTAAGTGTACAGTGTTTAAAACTGTTGATTCATCTATAAAAGAGTCGACTCATAGTGCTTCAAATGAGTCGTCTTGATAACGAGTCATTAGATGTTTCATGATGTTGTATCTACGAAACACAAGTAGTTGCGTGCGCAAACCCGGGAGATTTGAAACCTGCGGCCTCGCCCACTAACACAGAAAAAAAGCCACACACACACACGCGCGTGCCGGTCGAATGTGATGTCACACTGTGCAGATGGATATTATTGAGTCTCCACCCAAAGATGAAACCTCAGCATTAGCCCAGCCTTGAGCAGTTTAAGTGCTTCTGGAAACTTCATGCTTTAGACTGGGTGTATATTACATGCTTAATATTCAATTTTTAGACTGTGTGTGTGTGTGTGTGTGTGTGTGTGTGTGTAGGCCTATTATTATTTAAAATAAAATTTTTAAATAAAATTGATTATATTATGTACAAAATATTATTCTTTATAATTATATCCAGTTCCCCTAAAACTTTGCTTAAATACCATATACATTTATTAAATAAATAAAACCAAAAAGTAAATAAATAAGTTTTCAGGACATATCAAATTTCAGCACAACACTAACTAACTAGTCTCACTCACACACACACACTTGTACACACTCTCACTAACACACTCACTCTTGTACATGCTCTCTCTCTCACACACCTACATTCTATCTCAATTCAATTCAGAAATACTTTTTTTAGCATGACTGTAAATGATACAATGTTGCCAACACAAACACATAGACATCTCACAGACACATGTACATGCTCTCACTCACAAATATAAGCCCTTTCTCTCACACACACACTTCTACATGCTTTCTCATAAACATGTACTGGCTCTCTCTCTTACACACACTACTACATGCTGTCTTTCACTCACACACACACACACACACACACAAACAAATGTGCATTTGATACTTGTTTATATAATTGTATGTGCTCATTAGGCTTACGATAGGTGGTTGCATTGTAATTATTTGGTCATGAAGGTATTAATTGTTTTAAATTGTTTTTCAGCTAATAATGTTTGTGATGTTATACATGCTACAAAAGGCTTTTGAAGCTGACAAGACGTGGAGCAACCATGACCAGAGCGTTCCAGAGAGAAGGTGTCTCTCAAAATGCAGTGGCCCAGCTCGCTGCAATTGCAGAGCTGTACTTTGCTAACAGGGAGCAATTTAACAGAATCAGCTTCACACCAGGAAAATGAACAGAGTTCGCTCAAAAGTGTAGAGACCTCATTTTTGGAGATTTTTGCATAAAGGTTGTATCAATGAAAAGGAAGAGTTCTTTTGTATGTTTCTTTGTTCAATAATGCTCCGGTTTACTGTTGGTAAAATGTAGAAGATAAAACCTACAGCACAATAAGCTTAGCTTATAATGCCCAAAAAAAAAAAAAAATTCCGACTAAATTCATTAATTTTCTTTTCAGCTTAGTCCCTTTATTAGTCTGGAGTTGCTATAATGGAATAACCCAAGAGCTTATCCAGCACCATCCATGTTTTACACAACAGATGCCCTTCCAGCTGCAATGCATCACTGGGAAACATCCAAACACACACATATATATATATTTGAGCCTACTCAATTTACCTGTACCACATGTCTTTGGATTTGTGGAGGAAACCAGAGAACCCAGAGGACACCCACACAAACACAGGGAGAACATGCAAACTCAACACAGAAATGCCACCTGACCTAGCTGAGGCTCAAACCAACGACTTTCTTACTGTGAGGCGAACGTTCTACCCTCAGCGCCACCACATTGCTGGCAATTTAATTGTTATTCTAAAATGTTTTTTTTCAGCCTACTGTTTGAAAGATAATGAAAAAAATATTTGCCACAAAAATAGTTAAATTGCAGAGCTAAGACTTAAAATATGTATACATTTTAGAAAAAAAATGTATATGGTGGCTGCATGGTGGTGCAGTGGGTAGCATATTTGCCTCCCAGCAAGAAGGTCACTAGTTCGAGCCTAAGCTGGGTCAGTTGGTGTTTCTGTGTGGAGTTTGCATGTTCTCCCCATGTTCGTGTGGGTTTCCTCTGGGTGCTCTGGTTTCCCTGACAAATCCAAAAACTTGTGATCAAGACGGCGGAAGGGCCACAGCACTTTAGAGTCATGCACACCAATCAGGTAAAAACCTTTCGACTATGCATGAGCTCAGAAAATGTGATGAAGGAACGCCCAGAATTCAGGTGCTTCAAATGTGACGAAAGGGGACATTTCGCAAGGACCTGTACAGCTGTGTCGGGCCCGGATTGTAAATTGGCCCTGATACCTGCAGGGAGCTTGTCACGCTGAGTTGGCTTTGTCCGCTCGATTGACCAACGCGTACGCCTTGTTTTATCCTTGCACGCCTAACTTCGCTTGTGAAAGCGCTTGTGGGGTTTCTGTAGTGTAGTGGTCATCACGTTCGCCTAACACGCGAAAGGTCCTCGGTTCGAAACCGAGCAGAAACAGTGCTCTTCTTTTGGCGAGAAAATAATAGCATCCACTGGCGCACCAGCAATGATCGTCGACAGGCACCCAATCAAAAAGGGTTATCTGCTTGATTTGCCTGAAGGTTTCCGTAGTGTAGTGGTTATCACGTTCGCCTCACACGCGAAAGGTCCCCAGTTCGAAACTGGGCGGAAACAACCTCTGGCTTTTATGACAATTGTCAAATCAGGCTTCTGTTGAGTACTGACGTTCACTGAAATCATTCTTTCTGCAGAGCGGTGTGAGTCTAGAAGTTTGAATTCAGCTCAGTGTTTACCGCCCCTCGTGGTGTCGCAAACTTGCATAGAATCTGATTTCTTTTAGCTTTGTGTTGTGCATGAGCAGGTGGCCAGTGCGTTTGCTGGCCCTTCACGGTGCAGACCGTACAAGACAGCTCTATAAAAAAAGACTATAAATACTTGAAGCAGCACGGGCCTATTGGTTTCCGTAGTGTAGTGTTTATCATGTTTGCATTACACGCTAAAGGTCTCCTGTTCGAAACTGGGTGGAAGCATACAATTAGCGGACACTTTTGTCCAAAGCGACATACAATAGTGGAGGAATTCAACAAGACGAGGCAATGCATACGAAAAAGGGCTATTTATTCCAAGTAATTTGTTTGTGCTCAGAGAATTTAGTGCTGGAGTAGGAGTTTCGTTTTCTTTAGAGAGAGGGATTTTCACCGGGGTTCGGGTGTACTCTGAAGAGATGGGTGTTAGCTGTCGTTTGAAGGACACCAGTGTATCCGTAATCCGAGTGGGAATGGAAAGGTGATTCCACCAGCGTAGAACATTGAATGAAAACATTGTGGAAAGTGACTTTGCGTCTCTCTGCGCTGGCACCACAAGACAGCGCTCTCACCCTAACCGGAGGCTCCTGTGGTTATCACGATGGCTTTACAAGCGGAGGGTCTCCTGTTAGAAACTGGGCGGAAACATTCAGATTTGCTTTTACGCACATTCTCAATTGGCTCTCTGCTCACTGGATGATCCACGATACAAGGGCATGGATCTGTCAAATGTCATGACTTGACGTTGTATGAGGATTTGACGAAAAAAATGCCCTGCAAACCTTAAAAAGCAACGCCATCCCTGGACAATTCTTTTGATCCCCTTTCAGTGCACTTGCATTAAAGCCCACGTGATGCGGCACTTTGTCAGTGTTACTGTATCATTCGGACATGGGGGCAGAGAGTTAAAGACTTCAGCCTGAGCGCACTGCCGCAGGCTCGGTTTGTCAGAAGTGGGATTCGAACCCACACCTCCAGGGGAGACTGCAACCTGAACGCAGCGCCTTAGACCGCTCGGCCATCCTGACATGCAAGCTTGGCAGGAGCTGTCTCCTGGGAGCCGCACCGCAGTACCGTGACATGGAATCTGATGTTTCACAGCTTGCCCAGCTTCGGCTGTCCAGCTCATTGGCGCAGCAGGCAGCTAAGCTGTGCTCGCCTCCTGGGGCTGCGCCTAGTTTCAATAGCCAACACTTGACAGCTGTCATTGCTTACGGCCACACCACCCTGAGGGGGCTATAGAGCAAACAGGAAGTGAGTTGGCAGCAGTAAGGAGAGAAAGGCTCTCCCCATTTTGTTTGTCTACCTTTTTGTTTATTGACCTTGAGTGTTTTTGTTTGTTTGTTTTCTTTTTGTCTTTAAAAACCACCTAACAGCAGCATTTTGCTGACTGAAGGGTGGTTATGTAGTGTGTTTTATTTTTAATCATGGACAGATTCCCCGGCAACGACATGGAAATGGAGGGACTTGCAAGAGAGGATAAAGAAAATGGGCTGTATAATAGACGAAGAGATAAAGAAAATGGACTTGGCAACAGACAAAGAGATAAATGAAATGAAGAGCCCGGCCAACGAAGAGGTGAGAAAGGTAAGGATAAGCAAGAGGTACAAAGAAGAGTATGCACAAAGGAAGCAACAGTAACTGAAGAAGTAAAAAATGTAAAAGATGCAAGAAGATTTGATATAACCAAAGCAGTCCCGGAGCTGATTGGAGAAGGAAGAATTCTGGCGGTGAGACCCAAACAAACAAAGGGAGTATGAAGTAACAATGGAGACTGAAGATGACACCGAAATTTTAATAGACAATGGATTGACAATTAAAGGAGTGAAATCTGAAGTACGGAGGTTACAAAACAGAGACTATGTTGTTTCGTTCAAGCATCTGCCTGTTTACCTAGCAGATGAAGAAATTTTAAGCAAGCTAGAGAGATGGGGAGTTTTCCCCATATCTAAAATTAAAAGAAGATTGTATCCTGGCACAAACATAGAAGATGGAACAAGGTTTGTAAAAAACAGATTTCCGGAAGAGATGGTCTCCTTACCATACTGTACCAAAATCGAGACGGCGGAAGGGCCACAGCACTTTAGAGTCATGCACACCAATCAGGTAAAAACCTGTCGACTATGCATGAGCTCAGAAAATGTGATGAAGGAACGCCCAGAATTCAGGTGCTTCAAATGTGACGAAAGGGGACATTTCGCAAGGACCTGTACAGCTGTGTCGGGCCCGGATTGTAAATTGGCCCTGATACCTGCAGGGAGCTTGTCACGCTGAGTTGGCTTTGTCCGCTCGATTGACCAACGCGTACGCCTTGTTTTATCCTTGCACGCCTAACTTCGCTGATGAAAGCACTAGTGGGGTTTCTGTAGTGTAGTGGTCATCACGTTTGCCTAACACGCAAAAGGTCCTCGGTTCGAAACCGAGCAGAAACAGTGCTCTTCTTTTGGCGAGAAAATAATAGCATCCACTGCTGCACCCGCAATGATCGTCGACAGGCACCCAATCAAAAAGGGTTATCTGCTTGATTTGCCTGAAGGTTTCCGTAGTGTAGTGGTTATCATGTTCGCCTCACACGCGAAAGGTCCCCAGTTCGAAACTGGGCGGAAACATCCTCTGGCTTTTATGACAATTGTCAAATCAGGCTTCTGTTGAGTACTGACGTTCACTGAAATCATTCTTTCTGCAGAGCGGTGTGAGTCTAGAAGTTTGAATTCAGCTCAGTGTTTACCGCCCCTCGTGGTGTCGCAAACTTGCGTAGAATCTGATTTCTTTTAGCTTTGTGTTGTGCATGAGCAGGTGGCCAGTGCGTTTGCTGGCCCTTCACGGTGCAGACCGTACAAGACAGCTCTATAAAAAAAGACTATAAATACTTGAAGCAGCACGGGCCTATTGGTTTCCGTAGTGTAGTGTTTATCATGTTTGCATTACACGCTAAAGGTCTTCTGTTCGAAACTGGGTGGAAGCATACAATTAGCGGACACTTTTGTCCAAAGCGACATACAATAGTGGAGGTATTCAACAAGACGAGGCAATGCATACGAAAAAGGGCTATTTATTCCAAGTAATTTGTTTGTGCTCAGAGAATTTAGTGCTGGAGTAGGAGTTTCGTTTTCTTTAGAGAGAGGGATATTCACCGGGGTTCGGGTGTACTCTGAAGAGATGGGTGTTAGCTGTCGTTTGAAGGACACCAGTGTACAAAACAGAGACTATGTTGTTTCGTTCAAGCATCTGCCTGTTTACCTAGCAGATGAAGAAATTTTAAGCAAGCTAGAGAGATGGGGAGTTTCCCCCATATCTAAAATTAAAAGAAGATTGTATCCTGGCACAAACATAGAAGATGGAACAAGGTTTGTAAAAAACAGATTTCCGGAAGAGATGGTCTCCTTACCATACAGTACCAAAATCGAGACGGCGGAAGGGCCACAGCACTTTAGAGTCATGCACACCAATCAGGTAAAAACCTGTCGACTATGCATGAGCTCAGAAAATGTGATGAAGGAACGCCCAGAATTCAGGTGCTTCAAATGTGACGAAAGGGGACATTTCGCAAGGACCTGTACAGCTGTGTCGGGCCCGGATTGTAAATTGGCCCTGATACCTGCAGGGAGCTTGTCACGCTGAGTTGGCTTTGTCCGCTCGATTGACCAACGCGTACGCCTTGTTTTATCCTTGCACGCCTAACTTCGCTGGTGAAAGCGCTTGTGGGGTTTCTGTAGTGTAGTGGTCATCACGTTCGCCTAACACGCGAAAGGTCCTCGGTTCGAAACCGAGCAGAAGCAGTGCTCTTCTTTTGGCGAGAAAATAATAGCATCCACTGCCGCACCAGCAATGATCGTCGACAGGCACCCAATCAAAAAGGGTTATCTGCTTGATTTGCCTGAAGGTTTCCGTAGTGTAGTGGTTATCACGTTCGCCTCACACGCGAAAGGTCCCCAGTTTGAAACTGGGTGGAAACAACTTCTGGCTTTTATGACAATTGTCAAATCAGGCTTCTGTTGAGTACTGACGTTCACTGAAAACATTCTTTCTACAGAGCGGTGTGAGGCTAGAAGTTTGAATTCAGCTCAGTGTTTACCGCCCCTCGCGGTGTCGCAAACTTGCGTAGAATCTGATTTCTTTTAGCTTTGTGTTGTGCATGAGCAGGTGGCCAGTGCGTTTGCTGGCCTTTCACGGTGCAGACCGTACAAGACAGCTCTATAAAAAAAGACTATAAATACTTGAAGCAGCACGGGCCTATTGGTTTCCGTAGTGTAGTGTTTATCATGTTTGCATTACACGCTAAAGGTCTCCTGTTCGAAACTGGGCGGAAGCATACAATTAGCGGACACTTTTGTCCAAAGCGACATACAATAGTGGAGGTATTCAACAAGACGAGGCAATGCATACGAAAAAGGGCTATTTATTCCAAGTAATTTGTTTGTGCTCAGAGAATTTAGTGCTGGAGTAGGAGTTTCGTTTTCTTTAGAGAGAGGGATATTCACCGGGGTTCGGGTGTACTCTGAAGAGATGGGTGTTAGCTGTCGTTTGAAGGACACCAGTGTATCCGTAATCCGAGTGGGAATGGGAAGGTGATTCCACCAGCGTAGAACATTGAATGAAAACATTGTGGAAAGTGACTTTGCGTCTCTCTGCGCTGGCACCACAAGACAGCGCTCTCACCCTAACCGGAGGCTCCTGTGGTTATCACGATGGCTTTACAAGCGGAGGGTCTCCTGTTAGAAACTGGGCGGAAACATTCAGATTTGCTTTTACGCACATTCTCAATTGGCTCTCTGCTCACTGGATGATCCACGATACAAGGGCATGGATCTGTCAAATGTCATGACTTGACGTTGTATGAGGATTTGACGAAAAAAATGCCCTGCAAACCTTAAAAAGCAACGCCATCCCTGGACAATTCTTTTGATCCCCTTTCAGTGCACTTGCATTAAAGCCCACGTGATGCGGCACTTTGTCAGTGTTACTGTATCATTCGGACATGGGGGCAGAGAGTTAAAGACTTCAGCCTGAGCGCACTGCCGCAGGCTCGGTTTGTCAGAAGTGGGATTCGAACCCACGCCTCCAGGGGAGACTGCGACCTGAACGCAGCGCCTAGTTTCAATAGCCAACACTTGACAGCTGTCATTGCTTACGGCCACACCACCCTGAGGGGGCTATAGAGCAAACAGGAAGTGAGTTGGCAGCAGTAAGGAGAGAAAGGCTCTCCCCATTTTGTTTGTCTACCTTTTTGTTTATTGACCTTGAGTGTTTTTTATATTTATGTTTATATTATTCTTCTGTTCCTAAGGTACGCCTGTGATATAAGAGTCATTCGCCTACTGCGTGAGCGTGGACTAGGCAACAGACCCACAAGGGTCATCAAACAACTGAAAGAAAACCACAGTGATGAGTGGCTCCAGCGTCTAGCCCGCTACACCACTCAGTGTGTGGATTTCCTCAGTGGACCTGGGGTGTTGCTGATCACCTTCCAGGAGCCCCCAGCACCTACAGTTGTGCCAAGCTGCAAGTGGCTCCTCACTGTCTACAGCCAGGACATCTTGACAAGGTTGAATGAAATCCATGCCAGGATAACATCGACCCATGGGTCCATCTTGAAGATGGATTCAACTAAAAAGGTTGATGGATATTCATCAATTTATAATTTCTTTATTATATTCCAGCATTGGTAAAAACCCTTTGTGTAGTCTGCTTGATCTGACGATACTCCATGGTTCTTCTCTTGTCTAATCTAGATCACAAAAAAGCTGGCTGGGACAGCAAGAAGAACAGGACTTTGGCTCACCTCTGTTGGCAATGAGTTTGGTCAGGTGCTGATAAGTGTGCTCACTGCCCAGGAAGGAGCAGGACTGGACAGGATGGTGGATGGGCTGGTCAGAAGATACCAGGAGTCTGGTGTGGATCCACCTGCTGTTTTTTATGTGGACTGTGGGTGCTGCACTGATGTGGGTGAGACCAAACTCAAAGCCAGGTTTAGAGGATGGCCGGAGTTGACTGTGAAATTGGACATCTGGCACTTTATGCGCAGGATTGCTGTGGGATGTACAACTGATGCTCATCAACTGTATCCCATCTTCATGTCACAGATCTCTGCGTGCATTTTTGAATGGGATGCGGCTGATGTTTCTTTGCTACGCCAAGCAAAGCGAGTACTGTTGATGTCCCAAGGTTGGCCTGCGTTGACAGATGCTGATGTCAACAAGCATCTCACCAGGGAGGAGCTGGCTCTCCATTGCCGGAGGAGGACCCGTGGGGAGGAGACTACCATCCTTCTACTTGAACAGCTTCTTACTGAGCTCATGAGCAACAAGGGCAATGACTCGCTTGGCGTTCCTCTTTTAGACAAGGAAAGGATGGGGCACATCTGGAGTGTCCAAAAAAAGCATATAAAATGCATTCAGGACCCCCCTGGTGTCGTGCTCTATACTGAAACGGGGAGCATAACCAAGGGAGATGTTCTGCTATGGACCTACAGATGTGCCAGGGGCTCCACGTCTCTCGAGTCATTTCATTTACACCTCAATCGTTTCATCCCAGGTATGATTCTGCACAAACATTGTGTAAAAACGCATTAAATGTCTTTGTGTGTTTGTTTTTTAATTAAGTCCTAAACATTGTTTTTAATATTTACAGGGTACAGCGCAAATAGTCTGAACTTTCAGATTTATTTGCTGGAGGGACTAAACAGGTGGAACCAGGACCGGGAGGCTGCTTCCTTGGCATCTGAACCATCAGCTTTACGCAGCTACACAGGAGAACTTGTTCACTGTGTAAACTGCAACTTTGAAAAGCTGTTTGGGAGAAAAGTGGTGCCCAACTTTTGTCCGCCTGCACGTTACACTGGTAAGAGATTTTGCTATTGTTAATAAACCTGCAATTTCTGTGTTCTCTCCATCTACTGTATCCAGTTTGATAAAGTAGGTCAATGTTCATGAGCTTTGTGCTGTGAAATCTTTGCTTGTCTTTAAATATTTGTAAGAAACAAATGTATTGTTTCATGACTATTTACTGAAGTAAAGCAAGATACAAAGTTATCATTACATTATTATTACATGTCATTATCAAACATAATGCTACAAGCTTTGAGGGAAATTTATTTGTACATTTCTCTGTCTTCGTTGTATTTCCATTGCATTTCATTAGATGTTTTGTCCAGAATATTTATTATGTTTTGGATCTCTGATTAAAATGTATGTTTTTGTTTGTTTCTTCCTTGACGTTGAGCTTTTAAAACTACTTGCTACTTCAACACCCAATCAAACATGGCTCTTAAAATTTGTTTATTTATGTTTCATTTATTTTTTTTCAGGTGAGCTCATTGGAGTGCAGTATCTGTTCCAGCAGACTGGTCAGGCACTGCAGAACATGAACCCAGACTGTGAGCAGACTGCTGAGCTCATTGAGGATCTCAATGTGGATGAGCGAGAAGAAGATGAGGGCTTCTGTGACATCAGTGAGGATCACTCTATTGTTGATCCGGAGGCTGCTCTGTCACCATCCTCCTCCACATTGAGATCGGGTTCCTCCACTGCAGTCACCAGCAGTGTCGCTTCTTTGCCAGTCTCCACATGCCCTGCACTGATCCCTGACCCACCTGTGCAGCCTGAAGAACCAATTTCACCTGTGCCCTTAGAGCCAGAAGAGGCTACGGAAGATGATGACGAAGACAATGATGATGAAGACGATGATGATGGTGATGAAGAGACTGTAAGTCCCACTAATTTCTGTCTTTACAGTGATCTAGAATAATTTTAAAATAAAGTGTAAAGTCAAACACGCATCAGGTTTATTTCCGTAGTGCAGCTTCAACATGATAACAGAAACAATTATGGAATTATGCATTGAAAAATTTAATATGCTAATTTATTTTGTTGTGCTTTCATTAGGCTGTTGACTACCAAAATATTCCGGGCTTCCAGCATGTGGACAGGCTGGCTGAATATCTGGTTGAGCTTCGGACCCACAAAAGCCTCAGCCTCACCAACCAGGAGGCCAACGAGATCATTGGTCTTTGGCAAAGCCTGCATGACCAAGACAAGAAGCGGGTGGTGTATGCAGCTCGACACCAGAAGCGACTGCTGAGTGGGCGATTTAAAACACCCAAGAAGCCCACTCACACCCCTGGCGTGGAGAGCACTACCAGATGTGTGCTCGGTGCAAGCAGTGCTCCTGCTCAGTGGCCTGACTGTTGCCGTCTTGTGGAAACCATCTTTATTAGGCTTTGTACCATCCACCCTAGTCCCAAGCGAAAAGGCAAGGGAACCCTTTCAAGATGGTCTCTGATCCTGCAAGACTACCGCAGGATTAGGCAACTCATACTGGGCAACAGCTTGGTAATGGGAGGTACATCCATGCAGCTGGTTGAGGTAAACCAGAATACCCTGATTCAGTGGTTTAATAACAGACAGAAGAAACAGGAGCTGTCTGTGCTGCTTCAGGGTATTCAGTTGCCTCAACACCTCCCAGAAGCCCAGGAGCCTCTCCCAGTTGCCAAAAGTCTTCGGACAGAGCCAGACCAACCAGGAGAGCAGCACCAGTATGTGTTGCCAGAGAGCACAGCAGGTCAGGCAAGGCAGAGGCAGACATCTGTTGGACGACCCCCACTCAGACCCAAGGCACCAGTACAGACCCAGGTCATATTTACACCACCAGCACCTGGAGCATCGCTGCAGATGGTACCCAACATATACATCCCAGCTACACCAGGGTACCAGGGTATGCCGATGTTTCAGGGTGTACCAATGTTCCAGGCTGTGCCAATGGTCCAGGGAATCCCTATGGCCCAGGGTATCCCGATGATGCAAGGAGTGCAGATGGCCAGGGGTATCCCAGTGGTGCAGGGGATGCCACTCAGACAGCCACCACTTCAGCCAACAATGTCCAGTACCAGCTCACAGCCTGCTGCATCACCATCTACATCTGGAGCCATTCCCAAAAGACCGTACCGTAGAACTGTTCAAGCGTGTGTTCTGTTCTGTTCAAAAGTGTGGGCAGTTCAAAACAAATGCCACAGGCCATAGCCAACTCAGTGGCAGGGTGTACTGCCCACAGACTGAAACTTTGACTAAAGAAGAGTGGCTAGAGGAAATGAAAAGGACCAATCCAAAATAATGTGTTTGTTTGTTTGTGTATGTATATAGTGTAATAGTTCTTCAGTTTATTCAATTTCACTTGCTGTTAGTTTATATTTTTATTTAACATTTTCTTTAAATAGTGTATTTATTTTGTTGACATTTTATTTAACTTTTATATTATTTATGTGTGTGTGTGTGTGTGTATAGTGTTTACAGTTTATAACCATAATAATTCAATTTATTCTATTTCACTTTTTTTCACTTATTTTTGCACATTTTACTTTTTAATAATTTATTTTGTTTACATTTTATTTAACTTATTTATTATTTATATATGTGTGTGTATTTATATAGTTTATAACCATAATAGTTCTACAGTTTATTCTATTTCATTTGTTGTTGGTTTCTATTTTATTGCGCATTTTATTTAAATAGTGTATTTATTTTGTTAACATTTTATTTAATGTATTATTTATATATGTGTGTGTGTGTACAGAGTGTATACAGTTTACAACCATAATAGTTCTTCAATTTATACTATTTCACTTGTTGGTTTCTATTTTATTTCACATTTTATAAAAATAATTTATTTTGTTAACATTTTATTTAACTGTTTATTATTTATGTGTATGTCTATAGTTTATACACTTTATAACCATAATAGTTCTTCAATTACCTTGTTTGATTCTGTTTTATTACTTTTTATTTAAAGTTTATTTATTTTGTTGACATTTTATTTAACTTATTTATTATTTATATGTTATAAATTATATGTGTGTGTATGTATAAAGTGTATACAGGTTACAACCATAATAGTTAAATTTATTCTATTTCACTTATTGTTGGTTTCTAAATTTATTTAACATTTTATTTAATTTGTTAATTTTGTATTTATTCTGTTAATATTTAACATTTAATTTTTAAGAATTTTTATTCCATGTTCATTACTGTTTTGTTGACCATTGTTAAATAAATATTGCATTAATAAATGTCCTTGACTTTTAAGTCCACTTTGTGTCTGTTTCTGTTTGTATTTAACGTTTTATTAACATTGTTTATTTATATTGTTAATACTGTATTATTAATAACTAATTTATTATTTTTACATTTTCTACTCTATATTCATTACTGTTCTGTTGACAATTGTTAGATAAATAATGCATATATAAATAACTGACTACTTGACTTTTAATTCCATATACACTATGCACACTATATACACACACACACATATATATATATATATATATATATATATATATATATATATATATATATATATATATGTGTGTATATATGTGTGTGTGTGTGTGTGTGTGTGTGTACACTATATACTCTATGACATTTCTATAGATCATTTGTACATCAAAATACAGAACAATAATAACCATAAGCATAACAATGCTACAACAACTACTAAATAGTGACACATTCAAGTTAGTATGCTTTATTTTTCATGAAAGAATGTCAAAAAACACAAGAATAAAGCGCTTAGGCAGATTTTATTTACCTTGGAGCATTACACATTTAAACAGTTAGTTTATTGAGTAATAATTAACCAATAAGTTCCTAGAACTCTCGCCTGCCACGCGGGAGACCCGGGTTCGATTCCCGGCTAATGCAAATCCTCTTTTGTGTTGCTACTCTTCCAGCTCTGGGTAACAGCCTTGCATCAATCACACCCCACTAGGAGAGCAGTATGAGCATATCAGCATTGGTGGTTCAGTGGTAGAATTCTCACCTCCCATGCGGGAGACCCGAGTCCGATTCCCGGCCAATGCAATTCCTTTTTTGTGGTGCTACTCTTCCAGCACTGGGTAACAGCCTTGCAGCGATCATACCCAACTAGGACAGCAGTATGAGCATATCAGCATTGGTGGTTCAGTGGTAGAATTCTCGCCTGCCACGCGGGAGACCCGGGTTCAATTCCCGGCTAATGCAAATCCTCTTTTGTGTTGCTACTCTTCCAGCTCTGGGTAACAGCCTTGCAGCAATCACAACCCACTAGGACAGCAACATGAGCATATCAGCATTAATGGTTCAGTGGTAGAATTCTCGCCTCCCACGCGACTGACCCGGGTCCGATTCCTGGCCAATGCAATTCTTGTTTTGTGTTGCTAATCCAACAGCTCTGGGTAACAGCCTTGCAGCAATCACACCCCACTAGGACACTTGTATAAGCATATCAGCATTGGTGGTTCAGTGGTAGAACTCTCGCTTGCCACGCGGGAGACCCGGGTTCGATTCCCGGCTAATGCAAATCCTCTTTTGTGTTGCTACTCTTCCAGCTCTGGGTAACAGCCTTGCATCAATCACACCCCACTAGGAGAGCAGTATGAGCATATCAGCATTGGTGGTTCAGTGGTAGAATTCTCACCTCCCATGCGGGAGACCCGAGTCCGATTCCCGGCCAATGCAATTCCTTTTTTGTGGTGCTACTCTTCCAGCACTGGGTAACAGCCTTGCAGCGATCATACCCAACTAGGACAGCAGTATGAGCATATCAGCATTGGTGGTTCAGTGGTAGAATTCTCGCCTGCCACGCGGGAGACCCGGGTTCAATTCTCGGCTAATGCAAATCCTCTTTTGTGTTGCTACTCTTCCAGCTCTGGGTAACAGCCTTGCAGCAATCACACCCCACTAGTACAACTTTATTATTATAACAGCATTGGTGGTTCAGTGGTAGAATTCTTGCCTGCCACGCGGTAGACCCGGGTCCAATTCCCGGCCAATGCAACTTCTTTTTGTGTTGCTACTCTTCCAGCTCTGGGTAACAGCCTTGCAGCAATCACAACCCACTAGGACAGCAGTATGAGCATATCAGCATTGGTGGTTTAGTGGTAGAATTCTCGCCTCCCACATGGGAGACCTGGGTCTGATTCCCAGCCAATACAATTCCTGTTTTGTGTAGTTAATCTTCCAGCTCCGGGTAACAGCCTTGCAGCAATCACACCCCACTAGGACAGTTGTTTGAGCATATCAGCATTGGTGGTTCAGTGGTAGACTTCTTGCCTGCCACGCGGTAGACCTGGGTCTGATTCCCGGCCAATGCAATTTCATTTTTGTGTTGCTACTCTTCAAGCTCTGGGTAACAGCCTTGCAGCAATCACACCCCACTAGGACAACTTTATTATTATAACAGCATTGGTGGTTCAGTGGTAGAATTCTTGCCTGCCACGCGGTAGACCCGGGTCCAATTCCCGGCCAATGCAATTTCTTTTTGTGTTGCTACTCTTCCAGCTCTGGGTAACAGCCTTGCAGCAATCACAACCCACTAGGACAGCAGCATGAGCATATCAGCATTAATGGTTCAGTGGTAGAATTCTCGACTCCCACATGGGAGACCTGGGTCTGATTCCCAGCCAATGCAATTCCTGTTTTGTGTAGTTAATCTTCCAGCTCCGGGTAACAGCCTTGCAGCAATCACACCCCACTAGGACAGTTGTTTGAGCATATCAGCATTGGTGGTTCAGTGGTAGACTTCTTGCCTGCCACGCGGTAGACCTGGGTCTGATTCCCGGCCAATGCAATTTCATTTTTGTGTTGCTACTCTTCCAGCTCTGGGTAACAGCCTTGCAGCAATCACAACCCACTAGGACAGCTGCATGAGCATATCAGCATTAATGGTTCAGTGGTAGAATCCTTGCCTCCCACGCGAGAGACCCGGGTCCGATTCTTGGCCAATGCAATTCTTGTTTTGTGTTGCTAATCCCTGCAAACCCTGAATTCTCGCCTGCCACGCAGGAGACCTGGGTCTGATTCCCGGCCAATGCAATTTCATTTTTGTGTTGCTACTCTTCCAGCTCTGAGTAACAGCCTTGCAGCAATCACAACCCACTAGGACAGCAACATGAGCATATCAGCATTAATGGTTCAGTGGTAGAATTCTCGCCTCCCACACGGGAGACCTGGGTCTGATTCCCGGCCAATGAAATTCCTGTTTTGTGTAGTTAATCTTCCAGCTCCGGGTAACAGCCTTGCAGCGATCACACCCAACTAGGACAGCAGTATGAGCATATCAGCATTGGTGGTTCAGTGGTAGAATTCTCGCCTGCCACGCGGGAGACCCGGGTTCAATTCCTGGCTAATGCAAATCCTCTTTTGTGTTGCTACTCTTCCAGCTCTGGGTAACAGCCATGCAGCAATCACACCCCACTAGGACAACTTTATTATTATAACAGCATTGGTGGTTCAGTGGTAGAATTCTTGCCTGCCACGCGGTAGACCCGGGTCCAATTCCCGGCCAATGCAATTTCTTTTTGTGTTGCTACTCTTCCAGCTCTGGGTAACAGCCTTGCAGCAATCACAACCCACTAGGACAGCAGTATGAGCATATCAGCATTGGTGGTTTAGTGGTAGAATTCTCGCCTCCCACATGGGAGACCTGGGTCTGATTCCCAGCCAATGCAATTCCTCTTTTGTGTAGTTAATTTTCCAGCTCCGGGTAACAGCCTTGCAGCAATCACACCCCACTAGGACAGGTGTTTGAGCATATCAGCATTGGTGGTTCAGTGTTAGACTTCTTGCCTGCCACGCGGTAGACCTGGGTCTGATTCCCGGCCAATGCAATTTCATTTTTGTGTTGCTACTCTTCCAGCTCTGGGTAACAGCCTTGCAGCAATCACAACCCACTAGGACAGCAGCATGAGCATATCAGCATTAATGGTTCAGTGGTAGAATCCTTGCCTCCCACGCGAGAGACCCGGGTCCGATTCCTGGCCAATGCAATTCTTGTTTTGTGTTGCTAATCTTCCAGCTCTGGGTAACAGCCTTGCAGCAATCACACCCCACTAGGACAGCAGTATAAGCATATCAGCATTGGTGGTTCACTGGTAGAATTCTCGCCTGCCACGTGGGAGACCCTGGTCGGGTTCCTGGCCAATGCAAACCCTGTTTTGTGTTGCTACTCTTCCAGCTCTGGGTAACAGCCTCGCAGCAATCACACCCCACTAGGACAGTTGTATAAGCATATCAGCATTGGTGGTTCAGTGGTAGAATTCTCGCCTGCCACGCGGGAGACCTGGGTCCGATTCCCGGCCAATGCAAATCCTCTTTTGTGTTGCTACTCTTACAGCTCTGGGTAACAGCCTTGCAGCAATCACACCCCACTCGGACAACTTTATTATTATAACAGCATTGGTGGTTCAGTGGTAGAATTCTTGCCTCCCACACGGGAGACCTGGGTCTGATTCCCGGCCAATGAAATTCTTGTTTTGTGTAGATAATCTTCCAGCTCCGGGTAACAGCCTTGCAGCAATCACACCCCACTAGGACAGAATTTGAGTATATCAGCATTGGTGGTTCAGTGGTAGTATTCTTACCTGCCACGTGGTAGACCTGGGTCTGATTCCCGGCCAATGCAATGTCTTTTTTGTGTTGCTACTCTTCCAGCTCTGGGTAACAGCCTTGCAGCAATCACAACCCACTAGGACAGCAGCATGAGCATATCAGCATTGGTGGTTCAGTGGTAGAATTCTCGCCTCCCACGCGGGAGACCCGGGTCCGATTCCTGGCCAATGCAATTCTTGTTTTGTGTTGCTAATCTTCCAGCTCTGGGTAACAGCCTTGCAGCAATCACACCCCTCTAGGACAGCAGTATGAGCATATCAGCGTTGGTGGTTCACTGGTAGAATTCTCGCCTGCCGCGTGGGAGACCCTGGTCTGGTTCCTGGCCATTGCAAACCCTGTTTTGTGTAGCTTCTCTTCCAGCTCTGGGAAACAGCCTTGCAGCAATCACACACCACTAGGACAGTTGTAAAAGCATATCAGCATTGGTGGTTCAGTAATAGAATTCTCACCTGCCACGCGGGAGACCCGGGTCCGATTCCCGGCCAATGCAAATCCTCTTTTGTGTTGCTACTCTTACAGCTCTGGGTAACAGCCTTGCAGCAATCACACCCCACTAGGACAGCTGTATGAGCATATCAGCATTGGTGGTTTAGTGGTAGAATTCCCGCCTCCCACACAGGAGACTTGGGTCTGATTCCCAGCCAACACAGTTCCCTTTACGTGTTGCTTCTCTTCCAGCTCTGGTTAACATCTTTGCATCAATCACACCCCACTAGGAGAGCAGTATGAGCATATCAGCATTGGTGGTTCAGTGGTAGAATTCTCACCTCCCATGCGGGAGACCCGAGTCCGATTCCCGGCCAATGCAATTCCTTTTTTGTGGTGCTACTCTTCCAGCTCTGGGTAACAGCCTTGCAGCAATCACAACCCACTAGGACAGCAGCATGAGCATATCAGCATTAATGGTTCAGTGGTAGAATTCTTGCCTCCCACACGGGAGACCTGGGTCTGATTCCCGGCCAATGAAATTCCTGTTTTGTGTAGTTAATCTTCCAGCTCCGGGTAACAGCCTTGCAGCAATCACACCCCACTAGGACAGATTTTGAGCATATCAGCATTGGTGGTTCAGTGGTAGACTTCTTGCCTACCACGCGGTAGACCTGGGTCTGATTCCCGGCCAATGCAATGTCTTTTTTGTGTTGCTACTCTTCCAGCTCTGGGTAACAGCCTTGCAGCAATCACAACCCACTAGGACAGCAGCATGAGCATATCAGCATTTATGGTTCAGTGGTAGAATTCTCGCCTCCCACGCGGGAGACCCGGGTCCGATTCCTGGCCAATGCAATTCTTGTTTTGTGTTGCTAATCTTCCAGCTCTGGGTAACAGCCTTGCAGCAATCACACCCCTCTAGGACAGCAGTATGAGCATATCAGCGTTGGTGGTTCACTGGTAGAATTCTCGCCTGCCGTGAGGGAGACCCTGGTCTGGTTCCTGGCCATTGCAAACCCTGTTTTGTGTAGCTTCTCTTCCAGCTCTGGGAAACAGCCTTGCAGCAATCACACACCACTAGGACAGTTGTATAAACATATCAGCATTGGTGGTTCAGTAATAGAATTCTCACCTGCCACGCGGGAGACCCGGGTCCGATTCCCGGCCAATGCAAATCCTCTTTTGTGTTGCTACTCTTACAGCTCTGGGTAACAGCCTTGCAGCAATCACACCCCACTAGGACAGCTGTATGAGCATATCAGCATTGGTGGTTTAGTGGTAGAATTCTCGCCTCCCACACAGGAGACCTGGGTCCGATTCCCGGCCAACGCAGTTCTCTTTTTGTGTTGCTACTCTTCCAGCTCTGGGTAACAGCCTTGCAGCAATCACACCCTACTAGGAGAGCAGTATGAGCATATCAGCATTGGTGGTTCAGTGGTAGAATTCTTCCCTGGCACGTGGGAGACCCTGGTCCGGTTCCTGGCCAATGCAAATCCTGTTTTGTGTTGCTACTCTTCCAGCTCTGGGTAACAGCCTTGCAGCAATCACACCCCACTAGGATAGTTGTATAAGCATATCAGCAATGGTGGTTCAGTGGTAGAATTCTCGCCTGCCACGCGGGAGACCTGGGTCCGATTCCCGGCCAATGCAAATCCTCTTTTGTGTTGCTACTCTTCCAGCTCTGGGTTATGAAGTGGATTTTATACTCTTTAAAGTGTTAAGTTAATCTATATATTCAAATTATATGTGTATAATCTGCTTGTAGATTTGCCTACCATTAAAACAAGTAAAGTGTTATGTAAGGGGAAAGGGCCTGAGTAAGCAACTAAGATGTCTCAGAAAATGGATAAGAATAGAGCAACACATGTGTAAACAGAGACGTATAGATGGATAAGATATATAGTTACCAGGTTTGGGTCAAGGGTTAACCTAGGTGGAATTTGTGTGACATATGTAGAAATAAGGGAAAAACTGATGACAGAGGTGGAATTTGGGGTCAAGGGTTAAAGTAGGAGGAATCTTGTGTAACATATGGAGAACAAAGAAAAAAACTGGTGTAGAAGACTATTTAAACAGGCTAGAATTTGAGTGAGTCAGAATTTTTCAGACAGAGATGCTACTGTGGGTCTCCTGAAAGTTCTCCTTTGTTGTCGACAATAAAGTATATTCTTCTGATATTCATAACCTCCAGACTGAGTTTGATTGAGTAAGAGAAAAACCAAGAAAACCACTACAGTAACAGCCTTGCAGCAATCACACCCCGCTAGGACAGCAGTATGAGCATATCAGCATTGGTGGTTTAGTGGTAGAATTCTCGCCTCCCACACAGGAGACCTGGGTCCGATTCCAGGCCAATACAGTTCCCTTTTTGTGTTGCTACTCTTCCAGCTCTGGGTAACAGCCTAGCAGCAATCACACCCTACTAGGAGAACAGTATGAGCATATAAGCATTGGTGGTTCAGTGGTAGAATTCTCGCCTGCCACGTGGGAGACCCTGGTCTGGTTCCTGGCCAATGCAAACCCTGTTTTGTGTTGCTACTCTTCCAGCTCTGAGTAACAGCCTTGCAGCAATCACACCCCACTAGGACAGTTGTATAAGCATATCAGCATTAATGGTTCAGTGGTAGAATTCTCGCCTCCCACACGGGAGACCTAGGTCTGATTCCCGGCCAATGAAATTCCTGTTTTGTGTAGTTAATCTTCCAGCTCCGGTGAACAGCCTTGCAGCAATCACACCCCACTAGGACAGATTTTAAGCATATCAGCATTGGTGGTTCAGTGGTAGACTTCTTACCTGCCACGTGGTAGACTTGGGTCTGATTCCCGGCCAATGCAATGTCTTTTTTGTGTTGCTACTCTTCCAGCTCTGGGTAACAGCCTTGCAGCAATCACAACCCACTAGGACAGCAGCATGAGCATATCAGCATTTATGGTTCAGTGGTAGAATTCTCGCCTCCCACGCGGGAGACCCGGGTCCGATTCCTGGCCAATGCAATGCTTGTTTTGTGTTGCTAATCTTCCAGCTCTGGGTAACAGCCTTGCAGCAATCACACCCCTCTAGGACAGCAGTATAAGCATATCAGCGTTGGTGGTTCACTGGTAGAATTCTCGCCTGCCGCGTGGGAGACCCTGGTCTGGTTCCTGGCCATTGCAAACCCTGTTTTGTGTAGCTTCTCTTCCAGCTCTGGGAAACAGCCTTGCAGCAATCACACACCACTAGGACAGTTGTATAAGCATATCAGCATTGGTGGTCCAGTAATAGAATTCTCACCTGCCACGCGGGAGACCCGGGTCCGATTCCCGGCCAATGCAAATCCTCTTTTGTGTTGCTACTCTTACAGCTCTGGGTAACAGCCTTGCAGCAATCACACCCCACTAGGACAGCTGTATGAGCATATCAGCATTGGTGGTTTAGTGGTAGAATTCTCGCCTCCCACACAAGAGACCTGGGTCCGATTCCCAGCCAACGCAGTTCTCTTTTTGTGTTGCTACTCTTCCAGCTCTGGGTAACAGCCTTGCAGCAATCACACCCTACTAGGAGAGCAGTATGAGCATATCAGCATTGGTGGTTCAGTGGTAGAATTCTTCCCTGGCACGTGGGAGACCCTGGTCCGGTTCCTGGCCAATGCAAATCCTGTTTTGTGTTGCTACTCTTCCAGCTCTGGGTAACAGCCTTGCAGCAATCACACCCCACTGGGACAGTTGTATAAGCATATCAGCATTGGTGGTTCAGTGGTAGAATTCTCGCCTCCCACACAGGAGACCTGGGTCTGATTCCAGGCCAATGCAGTTCCCTTTTTGTGTTGCTACTCTTCCAGCTCTGGGTAACAGCCTAGCAGCAATCACACCCTACTAGGAGAACAGTATGAGCATATCAGCATTGGTGGTTCAGTGGTAGAATTCTCGCCTGCCACGTGGGAGACCCTGGTCTGGTTCCTGGCCAATGCAAACCCTGTTTTGTGTTGCTACTCTTCCAGCTCTGGGTAACAGCCTTGCAGCAATCACACCCCACTAGGACAGTTGTATAAGCATTTCAGCATTGGTGTTTCACTGGTAGAATTCTCGCCTGCCACGCGGGAGACCCGGGTCCGATTCCCGGCCAATGCAAATCCTCTTTTGTGTTGCTACTCTTACAGCTCTGGGTAACAGCCTTGCAGCAATCACACCCCACAAGGACAGCAGTATGAGCATATCAGCATTGGTGGTTTAGTGGTAGAATTCTCGCCTCCCACACAGGAGACCTGGGTCTGATTCCCGGCCAACGCAGTTCCCTTTTTGTGTTGCTTCTCTTCCAGCTCTGGGTAACAGCCTTGCCGCAATCACACCCCACTAGGAGAGCAGTATGAGCATATCAGCAGTGGTGGTTCACTTGTATACTTCTTGCCTGCCACGCGGTAAACCTGGGTCCGATTCTCGGCGAATGCAGTTTGTTTTTTGTGTTGCTTCTCTTCCAGCTCTGGGTAACAACCTTGCAGCAATCACACCCCACTAGGACAGTTGTATAAGCATATCAGCATTGGTGGTTCAGTGGTAGAATTCTCGCCTGCCACGCGGGAGACCTGGGTCCGATTCCCGGCCAACGCAGTTCCCTTTTTGTGTTGCTTCCTTTCCAGCTCTGGGTAACAGCCTTGCAGCAATCACACCCCACTAGGAGAGCAGTATGAGCATATGAGCATTGGTGGTTCAGTTGTAGAATTCTCGCCTCCCATGCGGGACACCCAAGTCCGATTCCCGGCCAATGCAATTCCTGTTTTGTGGTGCTACTCTTCCAGCACTGGGTAACAGCCTTGCAGCAATCACACCCCACTAGGACAGATTTATGGTTATAACAGTATTGGTGGTTCAGTGGTAGAATTCTCGCCTGCCACACAGGAGACCTGGATTCAATTTCCGGCCAATGCAAATTATCTTTTGTGTTGCTACTCTTACAGCTCTGGGTAACAGCCTTGCAGCAATCACACCCAACTAGGACAGCAGTATGAGCATATCAGCAGTGGTGGTTCACTGGTAGAATTCTTGCCTACCATGCGGGAGACCCGTGTCCGATTCCTGGCCAATGCAAATCCTCTTTTGTGTTGCTACTCTTCCAGCTCTGGGTAACAGCCTTGCAGCAATCACACCCTACTAGGAGAGCAGTGTGAGCATATCAGCATTGGTGGTTCAGTGGTAGAATTTTCCCCTGCCACGTGGGAAACCCTGGTCCGGTTCCTGGCCAATGCAAACCCTGTTTTGTGTTGCAACTCTTCCAGCTCTGGGTAACAGCCTTGCAGCAATTACACCCCACTAGGACAGTTGTATAAGCATATCAGCATTGGTGGTTCAGTGGTAGAATTCTCGCCTGCCACGCGGGAGACCCGGGTCTGATTCCCAGCCAATGCAAATCCTCTTTTGTGTTGCTACTCTTCCAGCTCTGGGTAACAGCCTTGCAGCAATCACACCCCACTAGGACAGCAGTATGAGCATTTCAGCATTGGTGGTTTAGTGGTAGAATTCTCGCCTCCCACACAGGAGACCTGGGTCCGATTCCCGGCCAACGCAGTTCCCTTTTTGTGTTGCTTCTCTTCCAGCTCTGGGTAACAGCCTTGCAGCAATCACACCCCACTAGGAGAGCAGCACGAGCATATCAGCAGTGTTGGTTCACTGGTTGAATTCTCGCCTGCCACGCGGGAGACCCAGGTCCGATTCCTGGCCACTGCAAATCCTGTTTTGTGTTGCTACTCTTCCAGCTCTGGGTAACAGCCTTGCAGCAATCACACCCCACTAGGACAGATGTTTGAGCATATCAGCATTGGTGGTTCAGTGGTAAGGCAAGGCAAGTTTATTTATATAGCACATTTCATACACAGTGGCAATTCAAAGTGCTTTACATAAAAAGGAATTAAAAGACAAGTATAGGAACATAAAATGCAGACAATAAAAATAAAAACAAATTAAAATGAGTTAAAATAGGTTATAAAAGAATGAAAAAGAAAACAAAAAACATAATAGCGCGATCTGTCGGACGCAGCACAGTGCTCATACAGTAAAGGCACAGCTAAACAGATGTGTTTTCAGTCTCGATTTGAATGTGCCTAATGTTGGAGCACATCTGATCATTTCTGGAAGCTGATTCCAGCAGCGAGGAGCATAGTGGCTGAAGGCAGATTCACCCTGCTTTGACTGAACTCTTGGAATTTCTAGTTTATAAGATCCTAAAGATCTGAGTGATCTGTGGGGTGTGTATTCAGTGAGCATATCTGTAATGTATTGAGGTCCTTGGCCATTTAGTGATTTATAGACCAGTAATAATACTTTAAAATCTATTCTGAATGTAACTGGCAGCCAGTGTAAAGACCTGAGTACAGGTGTGATGTGCTCTGATTTCCTGCTTCTGGTCAGAATTCTAGCTGCAGCATTCTGGATAAGCTGTAACTGTCTGACTGTCTTTTTGGGAAGGCCAGTGAGGAGGCCGTTACAGTAATCCACCCTACTGCTGATAAAAGCATGAACAAGTTTCTCTAAGTCTTTACTGGAAACAAAGCATCTGATTCTTGCAATATTTTTGAGATGATAGTATGCTGATTTACTGACTGCTTTGACATGACTGTTGAAACTCAGATCTGATTCCAGAGTCACACCAAGATTCTTGACCTTATTTTTTGTCGTTTGACCTTTAGAGCCAAGGTACGCATTCACCTTGAGAACCTCATCTCTGTTCCCAAACGCAATGACTTCAGTTTTTTCTTTGTTTAACTGAAGAAAATTTTGGCACATCCAATTTTTAATTTCATCAATGCATTGGCAGAGGGTGTCAATGGGGCTGTAGTCATAAGGCAGTAAGGCTAGGTAGATCTGAGTGTCATCAGCATAGCTGTGGTAGGAGATTTGATTCTTTCTCATTACTTGGCTCAGAGGGAGCATGTAAAGGTTGAACAGGAGAGGGGCCAGAATCGAGCCTTGTGGGACTCTACATGTCATGGGTGTCCACCTCGACCTATGATCACCTAAACTGACATAGTAACCTCTCCCTTCAAGGTAAGATCTGAACCATTTGAGGACTGTCCCAGACAGCCCAGGTAGAATTCTTGCCTGCCACGCGGTAGACCTGGGTCCGATTCCCGGTCAATGCAATTTCTTTTTTGTGTTGCTACTCTTTCAGCTCTGGGTAACAGCCTTGCAGCAATCACAACCCACTAGGACAGCAGCATGAGCATATCAGCATTGATGGTTCAGTGGTAGAAATCTCGCCTCTCACGCGGGAGACCCGGGTCCGATTCCTGGCCAATGCAATTCCTGTTTTGTGTTGCTACTCTTCCAGCTCTGGGTAACAGCCTTGCAGCAATCACAACCGACTAGAACAGCAGTATGAGCGTGTCAGCGTAGGTGGTTCAGTGGTAAAATTCCTGTTTGTGATGCGGGAGATCCGTGTCCGTTTTCCGGCCAATGCAATTCCTGTTTTGTGTTGCTACTCTTCCAGCTCTGGGTAACAGCCTAGCAGCAATTACTCCCCTCTAGGACAGCTGTATGAGCATATCAGCATTGGTGGTTTAGGGGTAGAATTCTCGCTTGCCACGCGGGACACCTGGAGTCGAATTCTGACTAATACAGAAGTGGTTTTGTGTGGCTCCTGTTCCACTTCTGGTTGATGTCCTTTTAGCACTCACACAAAGGCAAGGAACAAGGTAGGTCAGCATTGGTGGTTCACTGGTAAAATTCTTGCATGCCTCACGGGAGATCCGTGTCCGTTTTCCGGCCAATGCAATTCCTGTTTTGTGTTGCTACTCTTCCAGCTCTGGGTAACAGCCTTGCAGCAGTCACACCCCACTAGGACAGTAGTATGAGCATATCAGCATTGGTGGTTCACAGGTAGAATTCTAGCCTCCCATGCTGGAGACCTGGGTCCGATTCCCGGCCAATGCAATTTCTGTTTTGTGTTGCTAGTCTTTCAGCTCTGGGTAACAGCCTTGCAGCAATCACACCCCACTAGGACAGCAGTATGAGCATATCATTATTGGTGGTTCACTTGTAGAATTCTAGCCTGCCACGCGGGAGACCCTGGCCAATGCAAACCCTGTTTAGTGTTGCTACTCTTCCAGCTCCGGGTAACAGCCTTGCAGCAATCACACCCCACTAGGACAGTAGTATGTGCATATCAGCATTGGTGGTTCAGTGTTAGAAGTCTCGCCTGCCACGCGGGAGACCCGGGTCCGATTCCCGGCCAATGCAAATCCTGTTTTGTGCTCCTACTCTTCAAACTCTGTGTAACAGCCTAGCAGCAATCACACCCCACTAGGACATCAGTATGAGCATATCAGCATTGGTGGTTCAGTGGTAGAATTCTCATTTGCCACGCGGGAGGCCTGGCGTTGATTCACGGCTATAACATTTGCTGTTTTGTGTGGCTCCTGTTCCAGCTCTGGTTGACGGCCTTTTAGCTCTCACACAACACAAAGGCAATAAACAATATGGATCAGCATTGGTGGTTCAGTGGTAGAATTCTCACCTGTCACGTGGGAGACCCAGGTTTGATTCTCGGCTAATGCAATTACTGTTTTGTGATGCTACTCTTCCAGCTCTGGGTAACAGCCTTGTAGCAATCACACCCCACTAGGGCAGCAATATGAGTATATCCGTATTGGTGGTTCAGTGGTAGAATTCTCGCCTACCATGCAGGACACATGAGTTCAATTCCCGTCTAGTGCAGTTGCTGTTTTAAGTGGCTCCTTTTCCAGCTACATGTAACTATCTTGCAGCACTGACTCCCCACAAGGGCAAAAGAACATATGTGCCAGCGTTGGTGTTTCAGTGGTAGAATTTTCGCCCGCCTTGTGGAAGAACTGGGTCTGATTGCCAGCCAATGCAGTTGCTGGTCTGTGTTGCTACTCTTCCAGCTGCATGTAACAGCATAGCAGCAATCACACCCCACTAGGGTAGGATAACATGTGTTTCAGCATTGATGGTTTAGTGCCCTATCATACGCGCGGCGCAACAGTATATTGCTAGTTTAAGCTTGACACAAGAGTCGTTTTGAGGCGTTGCGCTACGCTGTTTAAATAGCAAATGCATTAGCGCTCATATGTGCACCCATAGGCGTTCTGGTCTAAAAAAGAAGGTGTTCTGAGGCGCACTGCTGGCGCGTTGCTATTTTGAGAAACTAAAATAGATTTTTCATTAGACCAAAACAAACCCGGTCTAAACTCCTGTGCAGAGTTGCGCCTCGCTTACACACAATTCTCACCTGCCACGTGGGAGATTCGTGTCCGTTTCCCGGCCAATGGCAAAATAATAAGCAGGTCAGCATTTGTGGATTTGTGTTGATTCCTGGCCAATGCAATTTATGTTGCTCCCCTTCCAGCTGCATGTAACCGCCTGGCAGCTCTCAGAGCCCACAAGGGCAGGTGAACATGTGAGGCAGCATTGGTGGTCCAGTGGTTGAATTCTCGCCTCCCATGCAGGAGACCCGGGTCTGATTCTGGGCCAATGCAGTTCATGTTTTATGCTGCTCCTCTTCCAGCTGCATGTAACAGCCTTGCAGCACACACACCACAAAGGCAAGGAAAGATATGTGTCAACATTGGTGGCTCAGTGGTAGAATTCTTGCCTGCTTATAGCCGTACCACCCTGGGAACAGTAGAGGACACTAGTGAGCGATACAGGGAGTGAACAGCTGCAGTTTGGAGAAAGGGTCTCCTTCATTTTAGAATTTTTGTTGTGTGTTTGTTTGTGTTTTTTTTTATGGAGTGACATAGAGTCTATTTTATTTATTTAAACCACCTAAGAGCAGCATCTTGCTAACTGGAGGGTGTTTTTTGTTTTTTTTGTTTTTCACTTTTCCTGGGCATAAAATGGACCGTTCTTTGGCAAACGAAACTGGGCTGGATGCAGAGACTCTCTTGGCAAATGAAACTAGACTGGATGGAGGGGCAAGAATGGTTAAGGACAATGGACTGGACGATAGACAACGAGCTGGACAAAGGAAAAACTTGGAAGAAAATGTTTAAAAGAAGTAACAGTAATAGTGAATGCCGAAAAAGTAAATGAGGTAAGAGCTGTGGACATCATTAAAGCAGTGACAGACAAGTGTGGTCATGGGAAGATTCTGGCTTTGAGACTGAGGCAAGGAAAAGAGTTTGAACTAACTATGGTAAAGCAAGAAACATGTGAGGAATTGATCTATGAACTGTTGATTAAGGAAATGAACTGTTAAAATCAAAAAGCTGCAAAACAGGGATTATGTTGTTTATTTCGTGCACCTGCCAGTCTATCTTAATGACAGAGAAATTTTAGAAAAATTAGAAGGATGGGGAGTTTATCCCATATCAAAAATTAAAAGAAGAGTTTACACAGGCACTGACATTGAGGACGGAACAAGGTTCCTAGAAGTAAGGTTCCCTAAGGAGGTGGCATCATTCCCATGTAGCACAAAGCTGGAAACAGCAAAAGGTACTTCAGGGTAATGCACAGCCACCAAGTGAAGACCTGTAGGCTGTGCATGAGCCCTGAGCACCTGTTAATGTGTGGAATGTAATAAAAAGAAAAATGGAAAGATGCATAGAAAGACTGTACTGGTATTTTAAAGAAGAAGATATGTTACCAAGCTTTTATGATGTGTTTAATGATGAAGTGTATAATGTTTTAAATGGTTTAAAGTGGAAGATGCCCAAAGAGGATATTATTTTATGAAGAATGTTTATTTTAATGTATTTGTTTTGTGAAATTTCTGGAGTTTTTAAATGTTAATGTGATATGAAGGAAAAAGCACCTGTTAATGGATTGCACAGATTTTAAGTGCTATAAATGTGAAGAAAAGGGACACTTTGCAAGGTTGTAATACTTATATTGTAATACTGTCAAATGTCCAGTGTTACGATTGACATCCACATCAGCTTCTAGCTGAGTTTTCTTCTTAGGCGGCATATTTGGTAATTCTGTGACACTCACCCGAGTTACTTCTGACACCAACTGTTACGATTGACCAGGTGGATGGAGGCAAAAAAGTGTCACAGAAGCCGCTGGTGAAAGTGAAGAGTGATTTATTTACACAAAGTGAAAACAAAAATCCAGCAAAACAGGTGAAAGTGACAAAATAACAATAAAGAAAAATAAACTATTCTATATTTACAATGTATATACAGGCTTGTTCAGCTAAATCAAGTAAATGACCTGAACAAAATCTGTTAACAATACTGACACAAACAACCTTCTCCTACAACTACCCACTCCAAGTAAATGTTTGGGGCCATTTTATTGTATTGGCCCCGCCCATGGGTTAAACCATTTTACTGGTAGTGGGTTACCATGTAGACAAAAAGAAAAATACATAAAAAGACATTTAACAGAAATATAAATTAATGCAAGTAAATGAATATGCATACAAAACTCAAAATACAACACAACAAATAACCAATACAAATTTAAACAACAAAACTGGGATTTTTATTTACTGACCAGGGGGTTGTGACCCTGATGATGTTATGGAAAATGGCTGCTCCAAAGTGAAGGTGGGAAAAATCTGTATAAATGGCTTTGTTTGAAAGTTAAACAGGTTTGGTGCTGAGAAATGGAAACTGGTAAGTATATGTAAACTCTCTATGTTTGGTTAATAAATGAAGTTTGAAAGAAAATGTGTCTGTGGTTATTTCAGTGTTGATATGGGCTATTGTTTGACATAAAATTGAAATTTTTACATAAACACAATGCTAATCTTGACAGAAAAAACAACATGTACACATTACACAAACAAACACATGCACGATACAAATAACACAAAGGTCCATGTTTAAAAGTATGTACGAGTGCAATGTGATGTGTGTTTGTTAGTCACAGTGTCTTAGTTTTACACGGTGACATCCAGAATTTATACAATTTTTAAACAAGTGTGAATGTTGGATGAAAGGAGAGGAAGGGGGGAGCAAAACAAGAGGACGGACAGGTGCATGAAAGAAACAAGGAAAAAGAAGATTTAAAAACAAGGGTAATGGAGGAGGAAACAAACAATATAAGGGGAGAGGAAAAAATGTGAACGAAAAACAGACGTCAGAACAAGAACAGTGGACACAAGCGTTTTTTTTAACATTTTATCATGGAATGCAAGAGGTTTATTGAATGTGGAGAAATTTGAAAAATGTTGGTGTTATGTAAAGATAGCTGACATGATTGTTTTGCAAGAAAAAATTTGGAAAAATTAAAGTGGTTCAAAATGGTTCAAAGTAAATGGGATGGTCAAATATCATGAGTTGGGAAAAGCATGGCGATGAAATTAGAAAAAGTTGAAGATAATTTCATAATTTATAATATTCATGCATCCAGTGAAAAAAAATGAAAAAGTGAACTTCTTTATAAACGTTAGTATAAATGTAAAAAATGGCAGAATGTTATTGTAGTTTGAGATTTTAATACTGTTTTCACAGAATTAGATCTGGGGAGTAAGATGGTATAAAGAAAAGACAAGGGGAGAAAGGAGCTACTGCAAATGATGACAGAATGCAATTTAATAGATGTGTGGAGAGAGAGGAATAAGACAAAGAGGAAATTTTCAAGAATGCAACTGGTTTTAAATGAGGTGAAGTAGGATTGATTATATGTTATGTAATGTAGAAATGAAAGACTATATAAAAAGTGTATTTTACAAAAACGTTGTATTTAGTGATCATTCGATTTTTTGTGTGAAGTTAGATTGTGTAAAAGTTGAAAGGGGATTAGGTGTATGGATTTTGAACGCAACAATTTTAATACATGAGACATACAAAGAAAAAAAAATCAACAAATAATTGTAAACAGTAAATTGGATAGAATGTATAGGAAAGATAAAAGAATATAGTGGGACAACATGAAGTTAGACATAAAAAATGTTCAATAAAATATTGTAAAATAATATAATTAGAAGCAAAGCAAAGTACACTGTTGAAGGAGATCGAAGTACAAAATACTTCTTTAACTTAGAAAAGACTAGACAGAAAGGAGACAATGAAAGAGGTGTTGGATAAAAATGGAGAATTAAAACAAGGAACGGAGAAAATGACTATTTGTTTGAAGTGATTAAAAACTTTGGATTTGGGGAGAATTTTAGGAAATGGATCAACATTTTTTATTATAATATTTTGACATGTATTAAATGCAATGTTTTTTTTTATCGGAATGTTTTCAACCAACAAGGTCTATGAGACAAGGATGTCCACTATCTGCACTACTGTACACATTAGTAGCTGAACCATTGGGACTTGCAATAAAAGCAGTCAATGGAATAAAAGAAATACAAATAGAAGAAAGAACCGAACTTGAGCCAATTTACCAGTATGCAGATGACACAACTTTGTTGGTTGAAGACATCCAAATTGTAACAAAGGCAATGGGGATTTTAAAGAGGTATTGTAAAGAAACTGGAGCTAAGATTAATATATTAGAGAATTAATCAATAAAACCTTTGCCTACAATGTCAGGTTTCTCAGTTTGCAATATCTCAATCTAATTTCCATCTAAGTTCCATCCATCTGCCCTTCTAATTCTCATACACACACTCTTTTCAACTCTCAAAAATGTGGTATGTGCTGAGTGTTACCCCATTGCCTTTTGATTACTATAAAAGAATTTTGAAAATGTGTTTAGATTTCTTATCGGGAAAAGGAAGAGCAAAAATAGCATACGACACGTTTTAAGGATATACCCCCTTTTAAGGATGAAAACATTAAGGACAAAATTGGTAAAATGTTTTGTAGATGTTAAGAGTAAAGCAGTGTGGAAAAGTGTCATGGGCTATTTTTTAAAGAAATGTGGTCAAGTAAATAAGGGATGTAGTGTATTATGTATGAAAACAAAAAAAGAAATGTGGACAGGTTTTAGAAGCTTGGGGAAGCTTTTTAGAAAATATGCTCATTGTACCTAAAGGAAGAAACCAGCTCTTAGAACAACCTTTGTTTTTAAACATGAATGTCAAGAAAGATGGAAATGTAATATATTATAAAAAAATGGTGGAAAGCTGGAATTAGGCAAGTGAAGGATGTGCTCTATAAGGTGATAAATGGTGATAAAATCCATTACAGGTAATTGAAGACATGTTATCGGAAAATGAAGTGAATTAAGGGAAAAGAACACTTGTAAAACAGTTTGAGGATTTAAAAAGAGCAATACCACAGGAATGGGTTGAAAGAATTGAACAAAACGAAAAGGGAGAAAATGGAGACATGCCTGATTTGTATTTTAAAATTAATTTAATAATAAATAATTAATTCACTTTTTGCTAAACTTACTCTCAAATTTGCTTATGATTAGATTGCAGATTTCAAAAAGCTGTGTCGACAGTTTGGGGTTGATAATGTTGGTTCCAAAATAGATCTCATCCTCAGACTTTGTGATTAAATGTCAAATAGAGTGACATACAACAAGGTGTTTGAAAAGATTTGGGGTGCTTCAGGTGAGTTATGGCATGTATGTATCTGCATGTATAAGTACTGTATATGTATATATGCCCACATGTGTACAGTATATGTTAAACATTTGAAGTGGATCAAAGTTTTTTAAATTATCCTAATATATGAAAGGATTGCTGCTCGAGTTTTAGGATAATTTATGAAAGGTTTTTGATCCACGTTAAAATGTACTATATTGTTGTTGAAATGGTTTATTTAGTGTTTCAATAATTTAGTTTTTTTTTTGTGTGTGTGTGTGTGTGTGTGTTTATAGGTGGTGTAGGTGTAATCATGTGTCCGTGTGGGATTGTTTACTCAATCAAATTTAACCTGAGAGCTGAGAGTCCACATGATTTCTCGGACCTTCTGCTGTCATGTAAGAATTTTCCTAATATCACAATCTATGATTACCCTCGAAGCTTAGTTGCACACACAAATAAAAGATGTCCACGATGTCCACTTTTCCACCCATTTGAGGGCAGAGTGCAAGACCCCTCTGCTAAAAATATTAAACAAGCAAAAGATGGAAAACTAAAAGTTCACTTTCCTTGGCTGGCACACACACAATTTTTAAAAATATTCTTCATACTTGTGTAAATATTTTATCAAAGTTTTAATGACTACCTCATAGGGCCACATAGTTCACAGCATTTAACCTTTTTTTATTATTATTTTTGTTTGTCTTAGCCCACAGATTCACGGACAAGCATGTGTTTTCTGAAATGGAGATTGTACCTGATCATGAGCCAGTGTTCAAACAGGCACCAAAGGATTTTGGTAAAAATTGTTGTTTCTCTGTTTTTCTCCTTATTCTTCTGTAAGGGACCGAGGGTCAAAGGAAACAGAACACAAGCCAAAAATCCTCCACTTGAGATTTATTCTCAACAAATAGGACATAAGTCCTCAAATTAATATAATTTAACAAAAAAGAAAGTAAAGGAACATGAGGCCAACATAATCAACCAACACAAAATGACCTGCTACAATGAAGAACAGCCAGGCTTATAAAGAAAAGGATGAGCTCATTTAAATTACAAAGGGATAAAGACAAAAATTCATATTACTACATACATCACAAAAACAAAATAAATGCAATAACAACATTACCACAAAAATAATAAAATCAAACATTAACCAATATAAACAAATAAACAAAATCAGAACATAAATATTTGATCAAAGAGGATATCTACAATAACTTCTCCCCCTGCATTATTCAAGCGGTTGGTTTGCCCGGGCGGAACCATTTTGCATAAATCCGGCGTTCCCGCCCGGACTCCAATCTTTGCCGCACCGGAAGCCACCCGGCCACCACTTTCTGTCTCCAGCGCACCACTCGGTAACCCAAAAGAAACAAACATTAATCATACAACGAAACTAATTTGTGTGCACTCCAAATTAATTTAGTAGTAACAAAAATTTATAGTTTCTATAAATAAAGCACAAGAAAGAAACTAATGTGTATTGTGATTTGTATAATAGATATGGAGAAAGAAACTATAAAATGAAATGTCATGTCTGCATAACTGTGAATATGTTTGCATGGTTGCGTGTGTGTATGTGTGGTTGTGTGTGTGTGTGTGTGTATATACGCACGCTGTTACACAGAACTGTGCGGCCAACCTTTCAGGCCGTCACACTCTCCCCCTCTTCCAGAACTTCACTAGAGCATCGGGACAGGTAGTCAGCAGTAACATTAGTTTTTCCCGGCACATGTTGTACTTTGAAACTGAATGGCTGCATTGCAAGATACCATCTCGTTATCCGCCCATTTGTGTCCTTCATTTTCTCTAACCACTGCAATGCCTTGTGATCGGTCTCCAAGACAAACTCTCCACCCAACAGATAGTACCTCAAAGAATCCAAAGCCCACTTCACGGCCAAACACTCTTTTTCAATGGTAGAGTAACGCATCTCCCTTGGGAACAACTTTCGGCTGATAAAGGCAACGGGTCGTCTGGCTTCAGGCATACCCTGCAAGAGAACGGCACCTAGGCCCCTCTCTGAGGCATCAGTCTGTACAACAAATGGAAGGTTAAAGTCAGGATTATAAAGTACAGCATTGGTCGTTAAAGCTCCCTGGATGTCTCGGAAAGCTTTCAGTTTGTCCTCAGTCCACTGCAACTGATTCGGGCAATGTGTCCCCACCATATCTGTCAACGTGGCAGCTCTACTGGAAAAATTGGGTATGAATCGATGGTAAAACCCTGCCATACCTAAGAAAGATCGCAAATCCTTGCGCGTTTGTGGCACAGGACACTTCTCCAGAGCTTGGATCTTCCCTATTTGCGGTCGGACCATCCCTTGACCTATGACATAGCCCAAATATTCAGTTTCTCTCTTGGCCACAGAACATTTCTTCGGATTAACAGTCAGGCCTGCACTCTGAAGACGCCTCATCACCTCTTGAAGATTCTGCACGTGTTCATCACAGGTGTTGCTGTACACAACATCATCAATATATGCAGCTGCAAAAGTCAATCCATGCAATACCTTATCCATTAATCTCTGGAACGTTGCACCAGCTCCATGCAATCCAAAGGGTAACACCTTAAAATGAAATAGGCCCCATGGTGTTCTGAAGGCAGTGAGCGGCCTAGAAGACAAGGTCAGGGAAATCTGCCAATAGACTTTAGAAAGATCCATTGTCGTTATATATTGGGCTTGTCCCAATCGGTCAATCAGATCACTAATACGAGGAGTAGGATAAGAATCAAATTTAGAAACTGAATTCAGATACCTGAAGTCAATACAAAATCGAATACTCCCGTCTTTCTTGGGCACGAAAACAACCGGCTGACACCACTCACTGTGGGATGGCTCAATAATTCCCAGATGTAACATCATTTCCACTTCTTCCTTCAACTTCTCCTGCAGTCGCTCAGGCACTCTGTAACTTCGACGTCTCACAACAGCCTCAGGTTTCAAGACTATATCATGCTGGATTAGTTTGGTAAAGCCTGGGAATTCAGAAAACACATCAGAAGTGCAAACTGCTCTCACTTGCAACTATTGTGCCTCAGACAGATGATCTAGTTCAAGATCTCCCACATTTGGCTCAGGCAAATACTGCTCATCTGATTCCTCCTCTTCGACAGACCATTAGAGACCTTAACTCTCCTTTAGCTCGAGGGGTCCACTCTTTTAACAGGTTAACATGCAGAACTCGACTGGCTCGTGCTTGACCCGGTGTAAAGATCTCATAAGTTGTGGGACTGAGTTTCCTCTTAACCTCAAAAGGGCCTTGCCATTTAGCCAACAGCTTACTTTCCTCAGTAGGCAACATCACAAGTACCTTCTGGCCAACTTGTAAATTTCTCTCTCGAGCCGCAGGGTCATACCAAAGACGTTGCTGTTCTTTAGCTTTAGTCAGGTTGGTTTGGGCCAAACTGGCCATTTTCTCAAAGCGTTCCCTCATCTGTAAAACATAGGAGACAACATTATTGGGCTCTTTCTGATCAGGACTGTCTTCCCATACCTCTTTGAGCAGAGCCAGTGGGCCCCGAACATCACGACCGTATAGCAACTCAAAGGGAGAGAAGCCTGTAGAAGATTGGGGAACTTCTCTATAAGCAAATAGAAGATAGGGCAGCCACTGGTCCCAATCCTGGCCGGTCTCAGTTACAAATTTCCTGAGCATCTATTTCAACGTCTGATTGAATCGTTCAGTCAACCCATCAGTTTGAGGATGATAAGGGGTAGTTTGTATGCTCTTAATGCCCAGAAGCCGGTAAACCTGTTTTAGCAGTGTTGACATAAAATTGGTACCCTGGTCAGTTAAGATTTCCATGGGGAAACCCACTCTGGAGAATAACTGGACCAGTGAAGTAGCAATAGATTTAGCTTTCACAAACCTTAAGGGAAATACCTCTGGGTATCTTGTGGCATAATCAGTTATCACCAACATGAACCGGTTACCTGATCGACTCTTTTCAAGAGGTCCGACAACATCCATCCCAAGCCTTTCAAATGGGGTGGTGATAATAGGAAGGGGTTGTAGCAGTGCTTTCCTAGGACTCTGGAGTGAGACTTTTTGGCAGACAGGACAACTTTTGCAGAACTGGGCTACATCTCCTTCCAAGCCAGGCCAATAGAAATACCTTTTGATTCAAGCAATGGTCTTATTCTTCCCCAGGTGGCCAGCCCAAGGAACAGAGTGGCTCAGATGTAATACAACCTCTCGAACACACTGCGGAACCACCAACTGTCTCCGTGGCCCAATCTGGCGATAAAGTATCCCCTTGATCCTCACAAACGTCACAGTCTTGTCATCCTCAGGTTTCTCCTCCTCCTCCTCAGCATCTACAGATCTACTCAAACACTCTTTCAGGCTGATATCACTCTGTTGCATCTGGATGATATCTATTGGCAACTGGAAGTCAACAGGCAAATGACATGAGACAGGTTTAAAGGCATTGTGTTTTACCTTTTCTCTGATCTTCTCCCTCCTTGTCTTTCTCTTCTCTGCCACGCCAGTCTCTATTTCGGTCTCAAAGAAAGGTAATGTACTCAATGTATGCACATGTTCTTCATTTGGTTTCGCCATTGATCGGGTGACTACCATATTACACTCCTGTGCTGGATGCAACAATTCAAATAATACAGGTAGATCACGACCCAGAATTATTGGAAAAGGTAAGCTGTCAGACACACCCACCTTCAGCACATATGCTTGCCCTTTTACCTTCATACTGATACTGGCTGTGGGCAGCAACCTCTCATCTCCATGCACACAACGAATGGGCAGCTGATTTCTCTGGTCGATCAAAGCCGGTGGCACAAATCTCCTGTCCATCAGAGTCTGATCACTGCCAGTATCTATTAAAGCAGACAAGAGTTTACCATCCGACTCCACAACAGTCATCCTTAAAGCGGTTGAATCAGCTGGGATAGGGTTTTTCTTGGGGACAAAACACAGATGCATAGACTGTACAGAATTCTTTTGACAATTTGGTTTGATGTGCCCTTCTTGCCCACACATATGGCATATTGGCGGCCGTCTTGACGTCAGACTCAAATTGCCAGGTGCTTTACCAAAGTAAGGTTTACCTTGTCCCTCTGTCTTCTGTCGGCCCTGCCCCATACTAATAGAGCAATTCTCACCACCAGACTTAAATGTCCAAGGCTTACTCCTTCCTCTAGCTGCCACAAACACATCAGCCCATGACGCTGCCTCCGAAGCAGATCCAGGGTCACGTTCCCTTATCCACACCTGCAGTTCAGGGGAGAGTATTCTGAGGTACTGTTCAAGTATAATAGCTTCACTCACCTCTTCTACAGTCTTCCCCTTAGGTTGAATCCATTTAGTAAACAGCTCTTTAAGACGGCTATAAAGCTCCTTTGGACTTTCGGATGGATTAACAGCCAGAGAACGAAACCTTTGTCGATATGTTTCAACATTGATGTCATTTTTCTTCAGAATAGCAGACTTAACTTTATCATAATCAGCTGACTCTGTCACTTCCATATTAACATAGGCTGCTCTGGCCTTACCAGTCAACAGTGGAATCAGGTGCCAGACCCAGTCACTCCTGTTCCATCTACAAGCAACAGCAATCTGTTGAAAGGTGACTAGAAAGTGCTCCACATCGTCAGTCTCATTTAACTTTTCCAGCCTAGGCACTAGAGAGGGGGGCAGGACTATGTTATCCACAGTTTGATCAGAATTATTCTGACGTACCTGAGTCACTGGCAGCCCATCTGAATTTAGCGGGTTTGCATCAGACCATCCTGAGGCCTCTTGATCATCATCAAGCAGATGAGTGGTTGGAGAAGTGCGGGCTTGAACCTCCATCTGTAGCAAACTAAATTGGTGCTGGAGAGCTTTAAAGCGTCGCTCCTGATTCACATACTTCCTCTGTCTGTCCATCTCACAGCACTCTGTCCTGGCCATGTGTGCTCTTAGTAAGCTTGCAAGTTCAGCCACTGAAACTTCAGTTACCCCTGCTGGCTTTCCTCCAACAGCCTCTTCAGCCACCACTTGGACTTCCTCTTCATCATTATCTTCTCCTTGATGCAGAGATGGGTTCTTTTTCTTGGTTACACGACTCATAATGAATAAAGGGGGAAGACAAAAAAAACTGCCACGAGGGGCAAATAGACTGGCTTGTGTTCTAAACCAAACTCAACATCCCACTTCTTCTGACACCATCTGTAAGGGACCGAGGGTCAAAGGAAACAGAACACAAGCCAAAAATCCTCCACTTGAGATTTATTCTCAACAAATAGGACATAAGTCCTCAAATTAATATAATTTAACAAAAAAGAAAGTAAAGGAACATGAGGCCAACATAACCAACCAACACAAAATGACCTGCTACAATTCTTCTTCTTCTTCTTCTTTCTGTTTTATGGCGACTAACTCATTAAAAAGCATTATCGCCACCTACTGTACAGAATCTTACTCCGATGATGGGTCTGAATATTAGAAAGGGCAACAGAAAGAAACGAGGAGGGAGGGAAAGGGACAAAAAAAAAAAAACTTGGATGTTTCATATTCTCCAATCTTTGCATCTAGACCACATACTCATGTCAGCGCTGCGTGTTCAGCTCCTCTAACATAAAGGGCCTTCATGATAATGATTGAGTATACTCTCACCCATAATTATTAGACTATAATCTATAACCTAAACCCGAATACTCGATATACCTAATAAACGCTCTAAATACTTGCCAATCTATTATACCTTTTCCTAGAATAATTTTATATATTGTTTTATCTTCCCCACACTGACTGAATAACATATCGCGATGTTTATTATACTTGCTACATATAAATAATGCATGATCTACATTTTCAGTTACACCACATACATCACATTTCCCATCCTCATGTAAACCCATTAACGCAAGTGTTGCATTTAACCCTGTGTGTCCCAATCTTAATCTTGATAACCACACCTCTTCCTTCCTATTTCTTCCTTGATTTAGTGTTGACCTGCTACAATGGCTGTTTCTCAATTCCAAGAACGAAGAGAATGGACTTGCGTTCTTGTAGAGTGCGGTCTTGCCAGGTGTCCTCGGAAGAACGAACTCAGGAGACCGCGAGGGCAGAGAATGCGTCCTTTGAGAAATGGGATGCTGCGTTCTTCCTGATGGTCATGTGACCTTCATGCGTTTTAAATGGAAATTATTTAAACATTACAGCCTTCATACAACGATTTATTGTTTCCCCCCTCTTCAAAATATATACTTTGCATAAAAGCATTATAAATATACTCTGCACAATATAAATAAAACACATTTTAATACGAATTTCATCAAACAAACACCCTTAATGTGTTTATTCCTTTATTAAGATGTTCATGTTAATGTTTACTTTCACCGCTTCATTTAGGGAAACTCCTGAGGTAAATAAGTAATATCTCTGAACTTTAATAATAAATCTAAATAAAATGCTGCAATTCCCACCTCCTGTTGCAATGACTTCTGGGACTTCCAGAGCGAGCTCGCTGCTGAAGTCTGCATCGGTGCGTCCTCGATATCAAGAACACATCCGGGAAGTTTTACGCGTCCTCCGTACTTGCGGTCTTGAGTATTGGAACTGAACTTAGGCAGCTGATGATGACGTTGCACGAGAACACGAGGACGCAAGACCGCTGAAGAACGCATATTGAGAAACAGCCAATGAAGAACAGCCAGGCTTATAAAGAAAAGGATGAGCTCATTTAAATTACAAAGGGATAAAGACAAAAATTCATATTACTACATACATCACAAAAACAAAATAAATGCAATAACAACATTACCACAAAAATAATAAAATCAAACATTAACCAATATAAACAAATGAACAAAATCAGAACATAAATATTTGATCAAAGAGGATATCTACAATAACTTCTCCCCCTGCATTATTCAAGCGGTTGGTTTGCCCGGGCGGAACCATTTTGCATAAATCCGGCGTTCCCGCCCGGACTCCAATCTTTGCCGCACCGGAAGCCACCCGGCCACCACTTTCTGTCTCCAGCGCACCACTCGGTAACCCAAAAGAAACAAACATTAATCATACAACGAAACTAATTTGTGTGCACTCCAAATTAATTTAGTAGTAACAAAAATTTATAGTTTCTATAAATAAAGCACAAGAAAGAAACTAATGTGTATTGTGATTTGTATAATAGATATGGAGAAAGAAACTATAAAATGAAATGTCATGTCTGCATAACTGTGAATATGTTTGCATGGTTGCGTGTGTGTATGTGTGTGTATGTGTGGTTGTGTGTGTGTGTGTGTGTGTGTGTGTGTGTGTGTGTGTGTGTGTGTAAATACGCACGCTGTTACACAGAACTGTGCGGCCAACCTTTCAGGCCGTCACACTTCCTTCTCTTCTCGTTCTTTCTCCTTTGATGCCCTCCTTCTTCCACTTGTTGTTGTAAGAGTATTACCTTTTATACATAATGCATCAACTGTTTTTCAATCTAAAGGCACACCTCCACCCTCTGTTAAGACTGATAAGAGATCCTTAGTGAACCAACACAACAACTGTAAGAATTTAAATTGTTTATATTTTTCTTTCATATTGGTTGTCATTTTAAATGGGGTGTTGTTGCTAATTATTTAAATTTTATATATTTTGTAGTGACTGTTCAAACTTCCACTGGGAGTATTTTCACTCTGGAATGTGTGCAACCAAACAAGGCATGCTGGACACAGCCACCCAGTCCAGTCCAGCTGGAGAAGGTTAGATTTATATATCATGAAACATGTTGATTCATTAGACGATCATTAAACATACTTTAACTAAAATGCATAAAGATGAACAGTGAGAAAGATATTGTATTGCAGTATATTATAGTATGTTCTTTTCATAGTTAAACCATGCCTTACTGGAGAGAGGGCCAAAAGATGAATTCCTAGCATCTGTTGGAGGCACAGTCCTCACCAGGTTGTATTTCCAAACATTGGGACTACTTCAAGATGTAGAGGCGACAGTAAGATTCTGCAAACACATTTTGGTATATCAATACCTTAACCCAAGTAGTAGAATAAATTTATCCTTGAATGATTACAGATTTTGAATGCTTGCCTTTCTGTAATAAAGGATGTTGCTGGCCTTCAGGTAATGCAAAGAAGGACCTAGACCAAAAAGCTCTTTATTTAATGTAAAAGATTGTATCTGCTTGTTTAATTGTATTTTAATTTATTTTCACTTAACAGGGTATAACAGTCCATTTGTTCAGTGCATATGTGACAGTGACTTGGTTGCCTCCAATGTGTGGTGACCCACTGTCTAATGTTCCTGTGAGTGTTATTGTGTGATTTTGTAACTGAGGCAGTGTAGAATAAGTCATTTAGTGTTTGTGTTGTAAATACTACATTTCTTTAAAAATTCTTATGATTTTGTTTAAGGAAAATCTGGCAAAAATGAATGGAATATATCAAAGTGTTTCACTTATTTTAGATATAAAACCTGAAAAGGATTCAGTTCATGAAATGTAATGTTAAAGTTGCACTGTCATAGATCATGAAGCCAAAAAAAGGGAGATCTATTGGCCTGATTCCCTCTCTGAACAAGGCTTCAGTGATACACGCTACTTGAGCAGTTACAGGTTTATGAGTGAAAAGTTCAGAGTTCGGGATAATGATAGTTCTGTTTTTAACCACATATTCCCTTTTTTTTTTTTTTTTTCCACTTTTTTCCTATTTGTTCAGATTTATCTATTTTTATATGTTCATTGATGTTCTTTGTTTTCTAGGGTTTTATTGTTGTTATTATTACTTGGCATTAGTTTATCTGTTCTTTATTTTCCAGTCTGACATGCAAGTGCTAAGACACTGGTGTTGCATAGTTTTGCTGACAAACTACCCTTTGAAGTAAGTTGGGTCTTCTGAATGTAAAATGTTTTCAGTTTATCAGTGAACCTTTAGCCTAGCAATTTTACATAAAACTTATTATTTTTTTTTTTTTTACTGAAAAATGCATAACGTTTTTACATTAATCTTAGTTTTTTATTTTAAAAACATTTTTTGGTCAGATGCTGAAAGAAAAAGCCTCAGGAAAGGAATGAGAACGCAGAGAGCAAGTAGGCTTTACACTGGTATTTTTAATGCTACAATTAGCAGGAATAGGATGTTTTTAAATTTTTTTTGTTCATTTAGAGGCAATCGACCCCATCCCAATTGACGATTATCTGACCAAGGTATGCCTAATAGAAATATCTTTAACTCTGAGTTTTATTTTAATATGCATATGTTAAGCAGCAATTTGGCCATATTGTCGGCTATTTTTGTTCAGATGCCTCCTGAGATCCTGCAGCAAATTCTTTTGAAGGTCATCACAGAGGATGGTGATGTGGCTTTCCTGCGCCTCTCCTTGACGAGCAGGATCTACAAAGAAATTGTTAGCGATGCTAAGTTCAGGGAGCAGGCTCACTACATTTGGCTGGACAGTAAGTTATTTATAAACAAATCTTAATAGTGACTAAGGAAAGTGCTTGGCATATTCCATATTTGTTTCTATTCATCTCTGTCCGTCTGTCTGTGTGTACACATGATAAAGAATAAAGAGTTTGTCAAACACTTTTAACAGTCCTGTATTATTAGTTAAACTTTGAATTATGTTTGTGTCTTGCTAAATGTACTTGATTTTTATTCAGGTGTCATCAACTGGAGTAGGTTTTCTGAGGACTACAAAAAAGAGTTCAGAGTGCCATGTTCCTTGACCGAATGCCCTAAATGTGGGGACATTTTTAAAGACTGCCCACCTGGGTATGTTGGGGATGGCAGGAAAGGAGTCCTGCGAGGATTCTACTCCACCATCGACTTCCCAGGATACTGCTTAGCAGAGTGCCACTTTAATGCTGGAGGGGAATTCCCCTATGAAAATGTTTAATTGTTTTTGTTTATTAAAGACAATCAAAAAAACGCTTAATTTTTTAATCTTAAATTATTATTATTTTCTTGGTAACTTGTCAGTCTTACTGCTGTACATCTGTGTACACACACACACATATATTAGGCAGCACTAATCATAGTTCAATCGTGGTATTTGTAGAAAAATTAAATGTGGCCAAAAAACAATTATCACCAGTACTTCTGCAAAAGTAAAACTAGTTAACTTCTGTAAGTGTAATCTTTCAGGAATCCTTTTTAAGAAGTTATATTTTTGCTGGAAAAATACTAATGAAATTCACCTAACTGTTTTCTTTATTGATAAAATTCATGATTAGATAATATTTATAATTACCATTGAAACATTTAGCAGGAATAACCGCTTTTGTGTATTTTATTAACAATAAAACAATTTTTAAGAAGTTGTAAATGCATTTCCTGTTTACTGACACGACGTAGTGGCATCGACGTTATTACGTCTCCACTAACCAATGAAATTACAGGTGGGCGGGGCTGCAGATAGGTGTACTTGGCTTTTTTCCTATATTTGTGTCTGCCTATTGTTGTAATTGTAGTATGTTATGCTTGTTTATACATAAAAGGCCTACTTTGTAAATTTTTTGAACATTTATTAAAAAAAAAACATAAAAGTTATATTTAGTATCTAAGCATGACATTGTGATTAATAAACTCTTTTAGTTTATATTTTGCCCACATAACATTGCTGGTTAGAAATATATAATATAAACAATCAGAATGTTAATAATTAAATAACATATTACTCTAAAATTATTTATCTTAAAAATATAAACCTAAAATTTTAAACTTCACACACACACTACTTACAGACAGCACACAATATCAGTGCACATGAGCAGTACAATATGTATTGCATATAAATAATCTTTTGAATGAACAGATAGCTAGTGGCCCATTTACACTGAGTGGTTCGGTTTGGTACGATTTTATGGCCGTTTCCCCTGTCAAAAGGCATACTGAACCGAACCGTACCACTTTTTCGGCAACCATTCAAAAGGGTACCAAACATGAGAAAGGGTACCAAAAGGCGGAGCTAGACGAGCAGCTAAACGCTATTGGTTTACAGAGATACGTCATTCGCTTACACAACAAGCCAGAATGAAAAAAAAAGAGCCGCCATGCTTATAATACAAAGCCAAGAGATTACACCGGAACTATATATACACATAATAATGAGCCATGGTCAACCTGCGCTCAAACAAACCTTGTCGTCGCCTTGATGAACAGCCACAATGCCAAAAAGAAGAGCAGATCTACCCTGTGCTCCGTCGTTTTTTTACGAGCCAGTTTGATGCGCGAGCGGTTTCGCTGTACTGCTTGCACTCGCCGCCTGTCTATATCTAAAATAACAAACTACTTGAGCTGATGAGCTGACCATTTGATTGGTAAATTAATAAACTATTTGCAAATGTGCATAAATATGGTTATCGGTTAATAATAAGCAGAAATACATTAGATTTTGCTGTATTTGGCTTTAGCGTTCTTGGGTGGCTCACCAATGTACGTAAGGATTATAAGATTTAGGTGAGGATTGAACCCAGGTGTGACGACCCCAGGATTTCAGTATGGATGTGGCAGATCCTGATTGGGTGCCTGGTTGTTCACTAATTGGCCCAAACCATATAAAAGCAATTGTGTGTTAGCTTCTGGAGGACGGTGTGGCTACGGGGCGTCCTCGTGTAAAGACCATCTCTTGATTTCTGCAACCTTATGGTTTTGTTTAGCATTATTTATTTGTGTAGTAAAGTAGTTATTTTCTTTATTTTCCCCTAGACATTTGTTTGTTGATTTTGTTGCTCTATTTAGTTTTATGTATAATAAATCACAAAAACGCTGCGTTCAGCGTTATATATATAAATATATAAATATTTTTTATGATTTTTAATTTTTTTAAAAAAAAAAATCATTTTTCATGATTTTTGGTGATTTTTCAAGATTTTTTCATTTTTCATGATTTTTAGTGATTTTTTTTTTAATTCATTTTTCATGATTTTTGGTGATTTTTTTTTTTTTCCAAGATTTTTTCATTTTTCATGATTTTTTAAGGGTTTTCGAGATTTATTAATTTTTTTTGTGATTTTTCGAGATTTTTGCATTTTTCGAGATTTTTACATATTTCATGATTTTTCAGGATTTTTCCATTTTTCATGATTTTTGGTGATTTTTCAAGATTTTCCATATTTCATGTTTTTTCGGCATTTTTTGAAATTTTTCATGATTTTTAAAGATTTTTCATGATTTTTTTTCATAACTTTCTCGATTTTTCCAATTTTCATGATTTTTCGTGATTTTTCATTTTTCATGATTTTTCGTGATTTTCCATTTTTCAGCCGTCAAACGCACAAAACGCTCAATGCGTATCGCGCTATTCGCACTGTGCCATTCACTTAATTTGCTCCGCGGCATTTGCGCGTATCGCGCCGCAGGATGTCTATTCGCGTGTTTGCATTGACTTAACATGTAAATCACTCGCACTTGACGCGCGTTCCGCGTCTGGTGTGAACGCACCATTCCTTTTCTGCCTGCTTTCTCTTTCCTTACCTGAGTCAAATTAGACACACACCTGACAATCAATTGTGTTTTTATACACCTACCTCTTCAAACAGAATATGAAGGGAAAGGGCTTCAAAATTTACCCCCAAGATATAGGACAGCACTACAGCACCTTCACACATCTTCATATATATATATATATATATATATGTGTGTAAAATTTGGCCCGGGAAAAGTTTTTTTTTTTTTTTTTTTTTTTGCATCTGGCCCTCCGCCCAAAAAGTTTGGACACCCCTGGTTTAATGTATAAAAATTGTGAACAAACTTAACTGTTGATATCTTAAATAATAAAGTCAAATAACCAACATTTCTCAAAATGGATATCTCGTTTTACAATGAAACTCTTCACATATCTCACACATCTCAAGCTAGTCAATGCTCACTGTGTGTGGTTGCCAGTACGTTTACCAAACAACACGATAAAGCAATAAACACCTAGATCTTGTCATATTTTCATTGTCTTTTTGTTCTTTCTAGCTTAATAAAGAACAAATAAATTCAGTATCAGAATATGTTATGCTTATATTTATATATTTATTGCTAAATGACGATGTCAGTTTTCTATTAGCCTTGTTACAAAGTGAATGATTTCAGATTCTCAAAACATTTCTGCAATTTATTTTTGCAAAACGAGGGTTGGATACTCAAAAATGTCACTCAATTATATGTTATCAGAGATCATAGATATAAGAAACTCACTAAACTTAGTTTAAGCGGTCCACCCTATTTCACCAAGTCCACTCATTTCTCTCCTGACCCCTGGCATATAGAGACAGTTTGAACAGACCTTCGAAAATTGTCTATTGTAGTTTCTGGAATACACAAGCACGTTGCTCCCAATATAAGAGGGCAATTCGCGCGCCTCCATAGGAAATCATGAACTTGCATGTAAAAGATGTAATATGTGGCCAGCTAAGTCCACTTTAAAGAAACCAGGTATATAGACTCTTACATGTAATATAATTATACAATAAATTTCCTTTTTTCAAAAAACTTCATCACGATTCACAAATCATAGAGAATATGCAACAGCATTCCATATTGCATGGCGGCACACTGTTTATTTATAGGCAAATTAAATCTGATTGAAATCACAAACTATCTTAACTGCGGTTCACAATCCATTTTAGTCAGTTTCATTGTTTTTCAATGTTCTGCCTTATTTATTTAATTATATCATGGTAGTTGTTCCAAAAGCTGGTTCCAAACAATATTCAGATTAAGAGAATAATCTATAATAGATTCCTGCATGCAGTTTTGTGGGTTAACTCTTCCCTGACCCATGTACACCACTTGGATATGTTTGAGAAAACTCTAACCGATCAGTTTTAACCATTTAACCCAGTCATGACCCATGTACACCACTTCAATTATTTATGAAATCATTCACAAATCAGTTTTGGTCAGTTATCCCTTCTTTGAGTCACTGCTTTTCTGGTTTTTTGAAAACTTTCACAGATGAGTTCAGTTAACCCTTCAGTTAACCCTTTCCTAAATCAAATGTATTCATTTAATGATTTGTGAAAACTGTCAGAAACCAGTTTTGGCCAGTTATTTCATTTGTGAGTCACTTTTGTTCTGAGTAAGACTGAGCATGTTCAAAAGAGGACAGCAAACATTTACGAGACAGCGATCTCAGAGAGTTTGTCTTGTTAGGATCAGAATTGGATTCATTCCCAATGGAGAGGACTTGCTATATATACCAAGGCATAAGTGCAGTTTTAATATAACATTTTGAACCGTTTTTATCAATCAACATTGTTAATAATATTGTTTAAATCAGAGATGTGCTGTTTTTCTGATTATGCGATTGTGTAATGAAGTAGGTATTATCCAATGTGTTAGGCGGTTAGGTGTTGTGGGGGGTTCTAGGCAGAATCTCTGGATAATCATGATTTCCACAGACTGGTCTCCACATATTATAGACTTATATATATATATATTTTCATACATTTACTTACTAGACATTGATTCTGTCACATGACCTTGTTTATAATTAATCTGAGGAGCACACATGCCTTTTACAAATAAATGAAATAGGATGAAGTTAGTTTAACTAGACCAGATTCAGTTAGTGTGCAGGACATGCAAAACAAATATTTATGTTTTTTTGCTAAACATTTTTCCATCATTTGCAGCTGGGGTAACACAGAAAGTGTTGGTTATAGCATAGACAATGGCAGAGGAGGAATTCATGAAAACAATTAGAGATGAATTCCCACAGCTGCAGGACAGGGAATTTACACTGTGCCAAATGAACAGCCACTGAGAAGTTATACCGTTACAGCTCTCCACAATTTGCCCTGCCACAATTAAGGCCTGCCAGGAGCTAAGGCAATCAAGATCAGCTGTGTACATACGACCCAAGGTATGAATATTTAGCTCTTTCTCTTTTAAATAACCAGATGAACAGTTGGTTCAACATATCATTATAGACAAACAAATTTGAATGTATGCCACTTGCTTATGTTGTCGACAATGTGATGTGGTAATTAAATAGTAAAATGTAGATGTGTAATTTCATTCTGACACTTAGGCAGCATTTTGGCCTTTTTCAGATTTTGGAGCCAACTAGGCAGCGCAGTATACTGTAAATTTCTCAAGTGTTCAAGTCTAGGATACTGAAAACGATCAATTACAGTTTTTGTGTATGCAAGACAGTATTCCTAGTTACGTTTTTGGGATACTTTTTCAGGTTTTGGAGCCAGCTGCTTAGGAAAACTTATCTGACACTGACAATGTTTTCAAATGTTGAAAGTTTTCAATTGCTGTGCTTTAATATTCTGAAAGAAATTAATGTATGATTTACATGTGAGAATATTTCTGCATTCAACATGATGTCCCCTTATTGTTTTCAGGTTCTGGAGCCAGCTGAAGTTGAAAATTACCCTAAGACAATGTAATTGTTTTAAGTGTTACATCTTAAGACTTAAAGAACCAATGTATGATTTACATGTGACAGTTTTTCAGAATGCAAAGCTGTGATTCCAAATAACAAGATTTTGTGCTTTTTCAGATTGCAGATGTTGCTGTGGATGACAATGAACTACCAAATAACAATGTAAATATACTATTTTCAATTTTAAGACACTACATGGAATATGCATGTCAGTTTTTTAGAGGTGACTTTTTTTTTCTTTTTTTTTGAGCCAGCTGATGATATTTATTTATTTATTTATTTTTTGGCCAGTATGCTTTAAAATAATTAAGGCTTTTAAAAATTATAAGTAAAGCTAAGTAAGTTGATTAGGTTTGCAGTAGATTTAGAAGTTATATTAAAATAAATCCAAAGCACACAGTATAACTGCTTGGGTAATAATCTGGCTTGAAAACAGTTAAAGACCTTTAAAGACAATATTATATGTTGTAATTAACACTTTTCTTGTAAATAATACATTTGTGCAGGACTTGAGGGCATGGAGGGCACTAAGGCAGGAACAAGATAGAGTACAATCTCTTTGAAAACAGATCGAGCAAGGGTAAGTATCATAATCAAAGCATTGATTATTCTAATGTATACAGTTTAAGTCAAAATTATTAGCCCCCCTGTTATATTTTAATCATTTAATATTGTTTCCCAATTTCTGTTTAATGGAGAGATTTTTCTCAACACATTACTAATCATAATATTTTAGTAAGTTCTATGAGTTTTAATATTTTATGTTGTAATAAGTAATTTTTCAAATGTTTGACGTGATGACAGCACATAATATTTGACTTGATGTTATTAAGATATCAGTATTCAGCTCAAAGTGACATTTAAAGGCTTAAATATGTTAATTAGGCAAGTAAGGGTGAAAAATCCTGTGAAAAATCCTAATAATGTGATTTGGGCTAATAATTTTGACTTCAGCTGTACAATCAATTAACATTTAACATTTATGTTAATACTACCCGGTGGCTCACCTTTTTATTTTTACATTTTCAAATGCATCAGGAAAGAAGGAGACAGCAAATGCAACAGCAGAAAATTGTAGAAAAGTATGTTTAACTTGACTGTATCTAGATCATTACTGTTTTCTGTGTATAACTAAAAACTCTGTACTCTTTAAAAAGGCAATAGAGGATCGCCAGATATAAATATATCTGCACTTGTTTAGTCGGCTGATGGAGTCACATTACAATTCAAATACCCAGATGGGAGAATTATGAAGAGGACATTCAAAGTCACGCAGCCTTTTCAGGTTAATAATCATTTCACTTGTGTACCCATTTATTGGAAAAAAATAATACATTACAGAGCTTTTATTTATTTCTTTCACAGGACTTGGTTGCATCTGCTGGTCTGGATGAGATGGCAAGTGAGATTTTCTCTCGCTATCTCCCTTATATAGCAATTTGGGAGGTACACTACAGGACCATGGCATAGTAGGATGTTCTACATTTTGTGTTGCGATTGTCCTCTGATGAAATACAGGTTAAAAAAAGTGTTTTGTTACATTATGTGATAATTACAAATGATAATTAACAGCGTGAATCATCGTCTTGATTATTTGTTTACTTTAAAAGTTAACCTAGAAAGCAGCTCTAAAGCATTTTATTCACGTGATTTGAGCCCATTTCATTCTGTGATATCTAGACTTTTGTGTTCTGCCTTTAGTAATTGTACAATCTGTTAGCTTACTCACTTTTTGGGACTATTCCTTTACACTGGCCTTAACTCAAAAGCAAACACTAAAAAAAAACTTTTTTTTTAAGTAACAGATCTTTACCATTAAAGTTTACATTTCTGTCAGATTTGTTTGTAGTGCTGTCTGTCTTATTGTTATGATTTATATATTACATTCTGTCTTATATATAAATTAAACAGACAAGTTAAGATTGGGATTTCAAATATTTGTATGAAACTTACTTATAATAAATGCTATCATTTCAGGAAATTCTAAACAAAACTGCCATGTTATCAAATGGACTGACACCTGCCATGTCTCCCACACACACCTCCATTTCCAACCTTGACCTTTCCATTTCTCCCCCTCACCCTTCTATATCACTCCCACATCTCTCCCTCTCCCCCCACAGCCCTCCATGTCCCCTCCACACCCCTCTAATTCCTTCTTTGCAGGTCACCATGGTTAACAATGGAAGAACAAAGATTTCAAGCATCACCCTCCTTTTAACATGTCAAGTCTGCCATTCTAACCCGATCAGCCTGACATAATGATCTCCAGCCTTGTGCTCGTCAACATTCTCACCTGAGTTAACAAGACAATTACTGAAATGATCTCAGCAGGTCCTTTAATGACAGCAATGAAATGCCGTGGAAAGTTTTTTTTCAGGATTAAGTTCATTTTCATGGCAAAGGAGTATGCAATTCATCTGATCACTCTTCATAATGTTCTGGAGTATATGCAAATTGCTATTATAAAAACTTAAGCAGCAACTTTTCCAATTTCCAGTATTTATGTAATTCTCACAACTTTTGGCCACGACTAAATACAGGGTAACGGTGCAGTTAGGCTTTAACCCTAATTAAACACACCTGATCAAACTAAATCTAAAGGTTGAAGAAGGGCTGGAACTAAATTCTGCTGGGCTGCGGCCCTCCAGGAGTTTGACACCCCTGGTGCATAGCATATTTTAAAGCAACTGCCTACATTTATCACAATCATGCACATATCGTTAAATAAAAACAATAAAATATACAAACTTCATCCAAAGCAAAAAAATTATAATAAATAATCTGATCCTAATGTCGTGCCAAACCTGCAGTAATAATAAAAAACACAACAAGTAACCTGATTTATACTACGTATTTATTTAGGAAAGCATTTATACTATACTGTTAATGCCACTTTTACTTACTTCATTTGAATTTTTCCTGACAAATTCATTGAGTCTATGTAAAAATGTATGTACGTGCTGTTTAAGATATATAATTTAAGTAACACATTTTTACTAGTTATTTAGCAAAATACTAATATTCAGATTAAAGTGCAATTTAAAAGCTTAACTATAGGCTAAAATAGGCAAATTAGATTAATTATATGAAAAGTAAACAATGTTATAAGAATTATTGTGAAAATTTCTTTGCTCTGAGTGAATATTTTTGCCTTTAAATGCATCTCGATCATACACACACACACACACACACACACACACACACACACACACACACACATAGCAACATGAAGCATCAGAGTAGATAGGGCATTAACAGTTGAACAGTAATTTATCATTTATTATCACAGCAACTTTCTATAATGGGTATATAAAGTAAATTACTGTAATTTATTCTTTGCACTACACAATTTCATACAAATCCTCCTTTTACTGTAAAATACTGTTACCTTTTATTACAGCAAAACACTGGCTATTTTACAGTTATTTACTGCATAATCTACAGTAAGGGTTAACTGTAGCATAAATGGAGAACAGGCTGGACAGTCGAACAGTCTGAGTCCACAGAGCTGATCAATTTCAAACTGACAGTATCTCCACTCAAAAAAGCTGAAATGCAACAGCACAGATCTTTCCATCTTAAAAAAAAAAAAAAAAAAAAAAAACATAAACCCCATAAGCAAATATTGCACTGCCAAAACTGAGAAAGAAATTATTCTGAAAACGTTTTAATAGATACTCGGCCAAAGAACTCTGTCTGCTGTTCCAGTAAACTGGTAAAGGGCTGTTTGGACATTCCAGGAGCAGTCAGCATGTGGTCATAGGACACAAAGACATTTATTTTGTAAATTGTTTCGCAACTTGCTGTGGCAGGCCGGCATCCAGCACGGATCAACAGTGGAATGTTGGTGGTTCTGCTCACGTTACATTTTAAGCATGAGAATTCTGGCAAGCTGACATTGTAACGACCTATTGAAATAAAGTATATATAATACATTTATAATAGAAATATTAAACAATGTTTTTAAATGCTCTCAGCTTACCATCAATTCCTATGAGAATTCCCTTTTTACCCTCTGACACCACAATGGAATCAGTGGCACAATTGCAAATTTCTTCAGGTGTCTCAAGGGGCAAAATGCCATCTGGAAACAAATTTCAAACTTTACTGTAATTAGCATTGCTGCATCATTATTATAAGTTTCAAGATTATGAATAAAAAGAAAAAAAAAGTACATGCCTTTTTCTTTAAATAGAATTTGTCCTCTGCTATCCACCTTGATCAAAGTAGTTGGGGATATGGGCCTTAAAAAATCCTTCCACATCAGTTTCACGGTTGTGAAGTTTTCTTTTGTGGAGCAAAATATCACAGTCTGGACATAATAGCTGCTTGGGAATGCAGTCTTTACAGCCAATAACAGATTGCTTCAGTAGGCAGTGCTGGCACTGCCTAATCTCTGTATATTCAGCAGACAATAAAGAATCCAACATTAAGAAGAATCCAGCCTTAAAGCTGCCCACTTTTTAGACTGCTCAACGCGAATTGCCCATATGTTTGAGGAAGTCGGAATTGAACACTTAATGTCATCAGTGTCACCTAGCAGGTCCTTAATTTCTTGATGAAGAGTTTCTGTACTAGGAAACAATACATGTAACCTTAGTGTTCATGGCAGTTGGTTAGACTGACCATTACAGGGAAATACTTACCAATGTTTTCCGCTGCTGCCCAAACAGTGTGAGCAGACAGTGATGGACCTTCAAACAAGAACAATGGGGCAAATGACACAATAGTAATAATAACCATGCATGGCTAGTTACTTTGAAAATTGTTGGTGTCATTACTCACTATGATAAATGTCTCTTTGCCCAGATTCCAAAGATAAAGACATACCTGCACTATTGATCACAGTAGCTAAAAAAATTTGAGATTTATAAAATTATACATTACAGAAAATGTATGATGGTGCTACACATTATAAGAAATATGTGTGTGTCCACTACAATAATACACAATATGCTAAATTTATTATACCCATACCATCACAAATGTTTGCCTTAGAAGATTTCTGCCTTCTCCGTTTAGGCACAAGATGACCAAACTGATCCCTCTCCACAAATGAAACTGGTCTGGGAAGGGTGCTGCAGACACGTTTGGTCTTCTGTGTATTTAACTAAAAAGACATATATAGGATGTTAAGCAAAAACGTTGATATCTATTAACAGCTAACAAACTACGATTCAATGAAGCTATTAAAATAATATAAAAAAATTGCTTGAAAAAAAAAACATTACTGGTGGAAGGTTAAACGTTTGTAGAACTTGTTCAGCCTCCCTGGTAGCTGCTTCAAGTGCAGAATTTGCTGCTTTGCATTCAAGTTCCCTTGTAAGAATGGCCGCTTCCTCATATAACTGGTCAAAATCTGACTTCTGACAAGATGCCATATTGAAGAGAAAAAAAAGTGAAAATCAAAATTTTGTGTGTGTGTGAGAGGAAGATGAAGAGTATGAGAGAGAGAGAGAAATTGCATGAGATTTTAGCTAGTGATGGCTCTTAAAAGAGCCGTTGTGTTGTATTCAATGGAGTGAAGGATAGATGAATGTGATGAGAGTGAGAGTATCTGCAAGACAAAGCAAATAACAGTATTGTAAATAACTATACATAAGCATTTCCACATGTACAAAATACTATAATAATTTGTATTAAATACTGCAACGTTTTGAATCATATAGCAAAGTGCATTATATTTTAAAACTTGTAATACAAGACTTTGATAATGAATACTACAGTATACTGTAGTATTGACTATAGTGGGAAAAAAGTACCGTGGTATACAAGCTTTTACCACAGTAACTTTGGTGTATATAATATACCCTAGTTAAAACGTGGTAAAGTTTTGAGTAATTTGTTTACATTACTGCAGCTGTTCAGTTACCATAGGAACTCAAGAATCAACAAAACCGTTCGCTAGTATTTATTATTATTTATTTATTAGTATTTAGTATTTATTACTATAGTATTTTACATGGGTATACGTCACAAGGGAGAAACGCATAAAAATACAGACGCACAGATGACTGATGACATCCAGCAAACAATAACATTAATTTCTTATTGATAAATTACTGCTAATGCACTTATATAGAACATTTAGGAGCCGTGTTACAGTGTACTTACCAAGAAGTGGCATATGCAAACTGCAGAAAATATTGCGATGGTTTGCAAACGAGAAGAAAAAAACCCATGAGATGGCGCTTGATTAAATCGTATGAATTAGTACGAATTTACTGGTGATCTAAAGGCGGTGAATAAATTGTACGAATTCGTATGACCCAGCTCGTATGAATTTGTACGATTTAGCCACTTAGTTACTACGTACAAATTCGTACGATTTCGCTGTGAGATAGGGTTGACACTGCATATATTACTTAATTCAGATCCTTTTATAACTAAAGAACTGACTGACCAGGTCAATAAGGCCAACGGGTTTGTGGTCATGTTTGACCTTCAGGTGGACCTGCATATTCACTACTGGGTGCTGACCACACTGTTGCGTATGTATTAAATATATATAGCAGTGTGTTGGGTCATGGCAGAGTGCTGGGCCGTGGCAGAGTACTGGGTGGGAGCAGTGTGTTGGGTCATGGCAGAGTGCTAGGCCGTGGCAGACTGCTAGGTGATTTCCCATCATATTGCTCTTTCTTCATGGCAAAGGCAATTCTGCCCGAAGGAAAGAGCTCAATATATTCTCCAAAACTCACTTTATTGTGGGCATGTTCTTTAGAGCCTTTGCTTCCTCCTGTGGGGTCCCTCTTCAAAGAAACCCAGCAGATGTTTTCTGTTAGTCACATCTCCATGGTGCTCATTTAAGCTTTTTTGGCCTTGTCCAGTACTGCCTCTGGGGACAATGATTTTCTGTAGGGCTTTCCTTTGTTAGCTTCCTTCACTTTTGTTGCCTCCACTGTATCTGTCAGATTCAGGCTGCCATCATTCCGTCTCCTGAATCGAGGTTCCATCTAGTAACACATTGGTTAAAGTAATACATAGGTTCCACAAATATTAAAATTTACTCACCCTCAAGTTGTACCAAATTCATTTAAATTTCTTTGTTTTGAGGAACACAAAGAAGATATTTGAAACAATGTCAGCAGACAAACAGATTTTAGCCAACAATTTACAGCCATAGTTGGAGAAAGATGTACTGTGGCAGTAAACGGGTGGTGAGATATTAAAATAATTATACCATTAATAACAATGTTTGTTCTAGTTGAGACAGCGAATAAGTGAAATTCTATCTCTTTGTAATGTCAATTTTTTTAAGACAATATTTTTATTTTCAAAAAGAAAATATTTTCTACATTTTGAATACTACTGTTCTATTACATGTAAAAGCAGTGCATTCAAACTATTACTTTAAATTGAAGTTACTTACATTTTAGTCTGTCACTAAATTTAATCTATGCCTGTGAAATAGAAAATTAAAGAAGAATATTAATGTTAACTTTGTTACTGGTTTATAATTAGTGATGAATTAATGCGTGTGCATTATTATATTATTGTTTTATTATTGGTGATGCATTAATGTGTGACCCTAATATTGTAGCTTTATTATTAGTGATGAATTAATGTGAGCATTATTCTATTCTTGGTTTATTATTAGTGATGCAATCATGCGTGATCCATATTGTTTTTTGCTTTGTGATTAGGGATGTATTATGCGTGAGCGTTATTAGATTGGTTTATGATTAGTGATGTAGTCATATGTGAGCGTTATTATAATATTTGTTTATAATCAGTGACTGATGAAATGAGCCTTATATTTATTATTAGTGAAGTGATTCATTAATGTGTTAGAATAATGCATGGGCATTATTGTAACTATGGTAGTAAATGATAATATAAAGTGTTGTAATGTATAATAACTGCATTAAAATGTTTGTAGTAAAACTGTACAGTGTGCTTGGTCGGCTAACGTTAATCTTACCAAATAACATTATATAACATCTATAACAATCATTTAATAATCGTGTTGTAGTAATTAATGTTACTGTAATGGTTATTTAAACCAACTTGTTATAAAAATACTTTCTTTGCAATTGTTGTCTGAATTAATCTGCAACAAAATCTGTTAGTACAATAGAAATCATGAATGTTATAAGGGCTCTGATTGGCCATAGCGTTCATTGTAACTCGGAACATGATTGGCTGCCGTAACCAAGAATAAGGTGAATCTTGGTTCCAGCTCGGGACGTCATTGGCCGGTGTAACCAAGAATAACCACGACTTACAGGTGGCAGTATGCGCCACTGGCCCAGTCTACGTCAGCAGTGCTCATTAGCATGCTGCTTGGAAAGAGGACACGGCTCGGTGAACATGGAGTTCCTTCAACGCATGCTGTGCTTTGTTGTCATGGCAAGTTGTGGTGTCGATAAGATGCTCTTACACAGAGCATGTGACAGTCCCTCTCAAGAAGAACTGTGATCCAGGCTCTGAGACTTTCTTTACTCCAGGAGGAGGTTGCAAACGTTAGAGTTATTTTTGGAGCAGCTGCAACACACCTGGGTGGAGGCCCACAGCTAGACTTGAGGGCAACCAGACCTTCCCTGGTGGTCTAGTGGTAAGGATTCAGGGCTCTCACTGCTGCAGCCCAATTTCAATTCCCAGTCAGGTAGCTTCCTTTTCACCTCCATGGTGAACTTCGAGCAGTGCTGAGCTCTCTTCGAAAAGGCAACATATGTCCTTCGAGCCAGAGTCGAACCAGCGACCTAAGGATTGCCAACATCCCAACTACAGTCCTCCGCTCTACCAACTGAGCTATCGAAGGCTTCCAGGGTACTTCCACAACCACATCCTATAAGGTAGCTGCAGTCCGACCGCTGGCCAAAAAGGACAGAAGCAAAAGCACTCAACCCTTCCCATACCAGGAGTCGAATCCGGGCCGCCTGGGTGAAAACCAGGAATCCTAAATGCTAGACCATATGGGAACTGCCACTTTTGAAACCCAGTCTTGGCACAAATTCCAGTTTATTCTGATTGCTAAAACATCCCTGCTCCGCTCCGCTTGCCCAAGTGCCACTCATACACTTACACACTCTCTCATACACAGTTTCTTGGTTTCCGTAAACGAGAATCTTCTGATCCATTGTCATGAGTGCTAACCTTTGCACCACCGTCACTCTGTTCAGCACCTATTTAGCACATTGCTTGAAGCAAGGACAAGGCTCTGTCAACCCGGAGTTCCTTCACCACACATTCTGCTTTGTTTTTATGGCAAGAGGTTGTGTGGATGGGATGCTCTTACAGGATTCCTGACAGTCCCTCCATAGAAGACCTGAGATCCAGGGTCGGAGACTCTCTCCTCTCCAAGAGGAGGTTAAAAGCAATGGTTTCTTTTGTGTCTGTGTGTCAGAGCGCTTAGGTGTTGCTGCAGCTCAGAGACCTACAAGTGGAGGAGATTACACTGCAAGTCGGCTGGATGACCTCTAAGTGGTAGGCACTTATGCCGCACGTAGGCTGGGTTTGCGATTGATGTAGCTGTAGTAGACATTCATAAAAATAAAAAAATATTTATAAACTGCTTACTCTGAGGTTGTGTTTAGGGTTGGGGTAGGAGTAAAATTGAATAAAACAGAGCAGGTTACTGTGAGGTTGGGCCTAGGGCTGGGGTAGGTGTGATTTTAATAAACTGCGATAGGTTGTATTCTGTGCCATGTACGAGACATTGAATCAATGAAACCCACATGGAGGTTTGTTACTGTGAGGTTGGGTTAAGAGTTGGGGTAGGTTGGGAGGTTGATAAAACACAGCAGGAAACTGTGAGGTTGGGTTAAGGATTGGGGTAGGTTTGACATTCAAACATAACTGATAGTAGTATGAGCATCTGCAATGGATTTCAAAATTATAATGGACATTCAGAATTTTTCTTATAGGATTTTCACTTTGTCCTATATATTTTAAAATCTTTTGGGGCATTATGACTTAATTTATTGGAATTTCCACTTTGTCTTTAGGATCTGATTTTGATTTTTAGATTCATTAGACTGTGATTAGAAATTTATTTTTCCATAATATATTTTTGATTATGTCAATTAATTATTTTTTTAGATCACAATAGTATAGGATGTTTTTTTGACCTTTGATTTTTCTTAAAGTATAATGTATAATATAAACATATACACATTACATTATAAAAAAATCAGTAAACATTATATAATACTTTATAAATAAACATATTAAATTAAAATACTAATGAAACAATATTTTTTGTGAATTTTTCTTTTATTTAATCAGCCTCTTCAGTTTTGCTAATAACAAATATAAATGAAATAACAGTATCTCTTTTTAGTAGATAAGTAATTTACAGTTAATATAGAGTAGTTAATTCACAGTATTTTGCAGCATTATATATATATATATATATATATATATATATATATATATATATATATATATATATATATATATATATGTGTGTGTATTTGTGTGTGTGTGTGTGTGTGTGTGTGTGTGTGTGTGTGTGTGTGTGTGTGTGTGCATGCATCAAATAAAGTATTTTTGGTCGTCTTCATTATGTGGTTATTCTGACCAAAGACATTGCTGAATTTTGCATCGCTAATGACCTCTGCTTCAGCTGCTGCTTGCGTCTCATGTCTGATCAACCAGGTAAGTTTAGCCTTTCAAATTTAAGAGTTAATATTTAAGTTCTGTATTAAATTAGCCCTAAATAGTTGAAAATTAAATTCGGTGTTCAGTTACAACCATTGTAGTGAATCGCTTAAATCATGAGTGAGCAGTAAACTGTTGATGGCTAAGGCGATCTATTCAAACTCGAGCTGTTAATTTCTGAGGCAATATTTACAATCCCTGATTTAATTGATCCAGATTTATATGTTTTCATGAAATGACACAGTTCTTTAATCATTTTACATATAATTTGGTGTTAATTAGATGTATCATGTTTGTTTGTTGCTGTTTACGTGACCAACGTCTGCAATGACCGATCTGAAGCAATACGCGATAGTTTAAACTGTCGTAATACATAAAATGTAATACATATAGATTATATATATATATATATATATATATATATATATATATATATATATATATATATATAATATATACAGTTGAAGTCACAATTATTAGCCCCCCTGAATTATTAGCGCCCATGTTTACTTTTTTCCCCAATTTCTTTTTAATGCAGGGGAGATTGTTTCAGCACATTTCTAAGCATAGTAGTTTTAAAAACTTATTTCTATTAACTGATTTCTTTTCTCTTTGTCATGATGACAGTAAATAATATTTTACTTGATATTGAGGTGGATTTTGTGTTCTTTGAGGTGTGTGTGGTCTGCTTGTGGACTTGCATACCATTAAAAGAATTAAGGTGCTATGTAGAGTTAGAAAGGGGAAATTGCCTGAGTAAACAACTAAGGGTCACAAGAATTGGATGAGAAGAGACCGGGAGAAAGCCTGAGTAAACAACTAAGGTGTCACAGGAAATGGATGAGAATAGAGCAACACGTGGTTCGAATCCTGCCGACTACGTCCAGGCAGTGCACAGGACTTAGTTTGCTACCTTCCATGATTGTTTGCAATTCCATTGTTTCTTGGGAAAAGGATGTGCTCAAAAGGGAGTCCTATCTATTGTGTTGTACTGATGTCTACACCTACATCAACCATAAACCCAACCTCACAGTAATATGTTGTGTTTTAGCAACATCTACACCAACCATAAGCTAAGTGAAGCTATGTAATGGAGCCTGGATAGCTCAGTTGGTAGAGCATCAGACTTTTAATCTGAGGGTCCAGGGTTCAAGTCCCTGTTCGGGCGTACAAGACTTTTTGTGGAGCCACAGCTTTTGCCATTGAGCTATCGCTTGCTGAAAGTTACATCTGGATGCACAACACGTGTACTCGGAATGAGGACATGGCTGTACAGGCAGTCTTGTAGTCATGGCAGAGTGGTTAAGGCGATGGACTTGAAATCCATTGGGGTCTCACTGCACAGGTTCGAATCCTGCTGACTACGTCCAGGCAGTGCGCAGGACTTAGTTTGCAACCTTCCATAATTGTTTGCAATTCCATTGTTTCTTGGGAAACGGGATGTGCTGAAAGGGAAAAGCAAAACGGCAGCTTCCATTTTTAAAGACATATGACTCAGAATGAACATCCAGTGGCTTTCCCATAGCTCGCCGTGATCGTATAGAGCAGGGGTCTCAAACTCAATTTACCCGGGGGCTGCAGGAGGCAAAGTCTGGGTGAGGCTGGGATTTCACAAAAAAAAGTCCTCAAATGTCATTATTAACAGTTTTAATTATTTCTTCTGAACATGAAGTGTCCTGAACATTAATAGAACATTGAGTGAAGATTATGAACAGTTCTTCTGAACATGGCATCTTTTGCCTACTTCTTGCTGCCAGACACTTGACAGCGCTTCTTCTCACAAATCTGAACCACATTTGGCTTTAGAGCGGAAGCAGTTGAGACCCTCAGTATGGCTTGAAGATGATCATCATCAAGTCTAGACCTGTACTTTGACTTATTGAAGTCCTAGGGAAAAAAGTGGGGGAACTCACTCAAAACTTCCATTCCCTCACCTAAAAAAAAGGCGTATATATGTATAAATAAAACACCCCCACCCCACTCCAGTCACATCAGTCTGTATCTACCTATAATATCAACACAATCTCACGGCAATTCGTAACTTTTTCATTTAGTGGCTAATTCGTATGAATTCGTACGATCTAATTCGTGAGATCAGGCTGATAATATATATATGATGCAGGTGCAGGCACGTGCACACATAGGGCTCAACCTGTGCAGAGCACATGTCCTTTTTAGTCTTGCATAGAAAGTGCCCTTCCAAAATGATTAAAAGTGCCCCCGCGACGCGACACACCCTCGGTCCTGCCCTTCAGTAGGCGCGCGATAACACCGCTCTTGAGTACGCGCGCGACAACACAGCTGATCAGAACGCGCGCGACAACGCGCATTGAGTGACAAGCGCGCTGTGTACGCATAGAATCAGCGGAGCGGGGAGTGCTCTCTCTCCCCGCTCCGCTGATTCTGTCAGAGTACAGCGGTCGGCGCGGGCCACAAAATATTACACTGAGGGCAGCAAATGGCCCACGAGCTGCGAGTTTGAGACCCCTGGTATAGAGGTTAGTAGGTCTGCGCCGACCACAACCATAAACATTGCCTACTTGTCATGCTTTGCCATGCAGCCCGGATAGCTCAGTCGCTAGAGCATCAGACTCTTAATCTGAGGGTCCAAGGTTCAAGTCACTGTTCGGGCGTATAAGCCTTTTTGTGGAGCCACAGCTTTTTCCGTTGAGCTATCGCTTGCTTAAAGTTACATCTGGATGCACAACACGTGTACTCGGAATGAGGACATGGCTGTACAGGCAGTCTTGTAGTCGTGGCCGAGTGGTTAAGGCGATGGATTTGAAATCCATTGGGTTCTTTCTGCGCAGGTTCGATTCCTGCCGACTACGTCCAGGCAGTGTGCAGGACTTAGTTTGCGACCTTCCATGATTGTTTGCAATTCCATTGTTTCTTGGGAAAAGGGATGTGCTGGAAGGGAAAGGCAAAACGGCAGCAGATGCTAGCTAGCTGCCCTGGGGGCCTTCCATTTTTAAAGACATATGACAGAGAATAAACATCTAGCAGCTTTTCCGTAGCTCGCTGTGATCGTAAAGTGGTTAGTACTCTGCGTTGTGGCCGCAGCAACTCCGGTTCGAATCCAATTCACGATAGGTTTTTCAAGGTGACATTGGCATTGCACTCTGTGTCGCCATCCTTAATCTCCATCCTCCTTTTAGTGCAGGCTGTGCTACTGGAACGTCCTGAATGTTTCCTAAAGTGTGGAAGACTAGGGATTCGATATGAGCAACGGGACCTTTGATGCCAGCATGCTGTGTAGATAAGCATTGATCTAGTCATGCTTCTAAGCCATGGAAGGACTATTTGACCTATTTGACCTATTTGTCATGCTTTGCCATGGAGCCCGGATAGCTCAGTCGCTAGAGCATCAAACTCTTAATCTTAGGGTCGAAGGTTCACGTCCCTGTTCGGGCGTATAAGCCTTTTTGTGGAGCTACAGCTTTTTCCGTTGAGCTATCGCTTGCTTAAAGTTACATCTGGATGCACAACACGTGTACTCAGAATGAGGGCATGGCTGTACGGGCAGTCTTGTAGTCGTGGCCGAGTGGTTAAGGCGATGGACTTGAAATCCATTGGGGTCTCCCTGCGCAGGTTCGAATCCTGCCGACTACGTTCAGTCAGTGTACAGGACTTAGTTTGCGACCTTCCATGATTGTTTGCAATTCCATTGTTTCTTGGAAAAAGGGATGTGCTGGAAGGGAAAGGCAAAACAGCAGCAGATGCCAGCTAGCTGCCCTGGGGGTCTTCCATTTTTAAAGACATATGACAGAGAATGAATGTTCAGCAGCTTTTCTGAGCTCGCCATAATCGTATAGTGGTTAGTACTCTGCGTTGTGGCCACAGCAACCCCGGTTCGAATCCGGGTCACGGCAAGTTTTTCAAGGTGACATTGGCGTTGCACTCTGTGTCGCCATCCTTAATATCCAGCCTCCTTTTAGTGCAGGCTGTGCTACTGGAACGTCCTGAATGTTTCCTAAAGTGTGGAAGACTAGGGATTCGATATGAGCAACGGGACCTTTGATGCCAGCATGCTGTGAAGATAAGCATTGATCTAGTCATGCTTCTAAGCCATGGAAGGAATCTTTTAAATTGTTAAGTCTCCATTCATTGCCACAACAACAGAGAGACCTTCTGCAGTTGCTATTGATCCATTTATTGTCTCCTACATGACATGGAGTCCTATCTATTGTGTTGTACTGATGTCTACACCTACAAAAACCATAAACCCAACCTCACAGTAATCTGTTGTGTTTTAGCAACATCTACACCAACCATAAGCCTAAACCCCACCTCACGGTAAACTTTTGTGTACCGTAAAGGTCTGCGCCGACCACAACCATAAACATTACCTACTTGTAAAGCTTTGCTTTGGAGCCCGGATAGCTCAGTTGGTAGAGCATCAGGCTTTTAATCTGAGGGTCCAGGGTTCAAGTCCCTGTTCGGGCGTATTACCCTTTTTGTGGAGCCACAGCTTTTGCCGTTGAGCTATCGCTTGCTCAAAGTTACATCTGGATGCACAACACGTGTACTGGGAATGAGGACATGGCTGTACAGGAAGTCTTGTAGTTGTGGCCGAGTGGTTAAGGCGATGGACTCGAAATCCATTGGAGTCTCCCTGCGCAGGTTCGAATCCTGCCGACTACGTTCAGGCAGTGTGCAGGTCTTAGTTTGCGACTTTCCATGATTGTTTGCAATTCCATTGTTTCTTGGGAAAAGGGATGTGCTGGAAGGGAAAGGCAAAACGGCAGCAGATGCCAGCTAGCTGCCCTGGGGGCCTTCCATTTTTAAAGACATATGACACACAGAAGTTCGCCAGACCGGAAGTGACGTAGGATCTTGGAGTTTGCGCATATAAACACTATGAAGACAACTGATCGTGGTGCGCGTTTGGATGCCGAGATAAGATATTTTGAGAGACTCACACAAACGAAAGACCACAGCCATACAATTATAAGCCTGTGGACAGACGAGCAGACAGAACAGCAGTCAGAGAAGTGTAATTTAACTCTATTGTGAGGGAGAACAGAGCAGAGGCCAGTGTTTGCTTACAGAGAGATATGTAAGATAACAAAATCTTATCTGGCAACTTACCAGTAACAGAAACTTATGAGCATTTAACACAGTTATGCCACATTGACACTATTTTTAATAGTAGATAAGTGAATACAAAACACAAATAACTCAGACCGTCTGGAATAATGCAGAAACATGTAAACAAGGTACTGGAAAATCTTTTTTATTTTACAAAAGGTTTTCAGAGCTTCTGTATTAAAATAAAAACAACATCAAATATTAAAACAATTAAAATAAGTTTTTAAATATGTGTCTTTGTCATTTTTTCATTGGGTATAAGATTATCTGTATCAGATCCCATTTAGGCAACATTCCATAAAAAGACAAGTACAGTTGTTATAGTATAAATTATTTACAAAGATTTAATCAACAGATCTGATCTGCATTTATGATTAAATAAACTTCAACCCTATTTCAAGTTCAAATTCTAAATGCAACTCAAGTTCAAGTTTTATTTATATAGCACAAAATCATAATCAGTGTTAATACCCAGCATTTTTACTCTTTATATATGCATAAGTATCTGTGTGATTGTGTGTATATTGAAAGGAAAATATATCATCTGACCCATTTAAAAGTAAACCTAAAATTATTTTTCAGTAAGTTGGCCAACGTTTATGTGGGTACCACACCATCATGTCATTCAGGGTGTCTTGGAGGGGAGAGGTGTCCAACCTACAGCATCTAAACAGTGGGGTATCTCAAGGCTTTGTTCTTGGGCCACTTCTCTTCTCCATCTACACAACATCTTTAGGACCAGTCATCCAGAAACATGGATTTTCCTACCACTGCGATGCTGATGATACCCAGCTATACCTCTCTTTTCACCCTGATGATTCCCTGATGACTTTTTTTTTTTGAAGACAACATTTTCATTTCCAAAAAGAAAATATTTTCTACATTTTGAAAACTACTGTTTTATTACATGTAAAAGCAGTGCATTCAAACTATTACTTTTGTATAACATGTCTTTATTGAGTATTGAACCCAAAACTTACCCTAGACAGGCTTAGGAAAAAAATATATAAAAATAAATAAATAATAAAAAATGCAATAAAAAAAAAATTACACATATACATAAAAAATATAATAAATAAATAAAAAAACAAGCACCAATTAACATCCCACAATTTCAGACTTCCGAAGCTTCTTCAATATCTCCGTTTTTTACAAAGTTCAAAAACAACTCCCAGATGTCACAAAATTCAGAGGATTTTTTCCTTATTATATATGTGAGCTTTTCAAGAGCCAAGCATGTTATAAGGTTTCTCAACCAAAATCCAATGGAGGGACGGTTAACATTTTTCCAGCATAAAGCAATACAACGCCTTGCTTGTATTAAACATAAATCAATCAATTTTCTTTCTTTAGTAGACAAGGCACAACTGTCTTCATACATATTCAATATATCAAACTATTACTTTAAATTGAAGTTACTTATATTTTAGTCTGTTAGTAATTTAATCTATGTCTGTGAAATAGAAAATTAAAGAAGATTATTAATGTTAACTTTGTTACTGGATTATAATTAGGGATGAATTAATGCGTGTGCATTATTATATTATTGGTTTATTATTGAAGATGCATTAATGTGTGACCCTTATATTATCGCTTTATTATTAGTGATGAATTAATGTGTGAGCATTATTCTATTATTGGTTTATTATTAGTGATGCATTCATGCGTGATCCATATTGTTTTTTTGCTTTGTGATTGATTTATTAGATTAGTTTATGATTAGTGATGTAGTCATATGTGAGCGTTATTATAATATTTGTTTATAATCAGTGACTGATGAAATGAGCCTTATATTTATTATAAGTGAGTGATTCATTGATGTGTTAGAATAATGCACGGGCATTATTGTAACTATGGTAGTAAATGATAATATAAAGTGTTGTAATGTATAATAACTGCATTAAAATGTTTGTAGTAAAACTATAAAGAGTGCTTGGTCGGCTAAGTTAATCTTACCAAATAACGTTATACAACATCTATAACAATCATATAATAATCGTGTTGTAGTAATTAATGTTACTGTAATGGTTATTCATTTAAACCAACTTGTTATAAAAATACGTAGTTTGCAATTGTTGTCCGAATTAATCTGCAACGAAATCTGTTATTACAGTACAAATCTTGAATGGTATAAGGGCTCTGATTGGCCATAGCGTTCATTGTAACTCGGAACATGATTGGCTGCCGTAACCAAGAATAGGGTGAATCTTGGTTCCAGCTCGGGACGTGATTAGCCAGCGTAACCATGAATTAAAAAAAATCTTGGTTCCAACTCGGAACGTGATTAGCCGGTGTAGCCAAGAATAACCACGACTTACAGGTGCCAGTATGCGCCACTGGCCCAGTCTGCACTGTGTGGCATATTTGCTGACATATAACAGAGACTGAAACATTGCTCACACTTGTCTGAGGTGGTCATTTTGACTGCAATCTTGTTTTAGGTTGGCACTTTGTTTTTGAATATTGTCTGCTTTTCAAATGCGTATCTGTGCTGCAGTACAACGCCTTAGCCTCACAGCAAACATTTTGGTCTACAAGCTGTCACTGCCGTCTTCCCAGGAGAGTGGCTGTACTGGTTTCTTCTGGAAGTCCTGAGGGATGTACGGGACCAAGACATGAGAGCGGTTGGGGCAGCCTTTGAACCCAGGAGAGCACCCCACAGGCTCTGTGCTGGCAGCCCCAGAAACTCGATTCACTCCAGAGTAGAACCGAACAACTCCGGCAGGGGCAAACTGCGACCGCACTGCACTGAGAGCAACGCAAAAAAGTCCTGAACGAGCCAGCCAGGAGTCGAACCTAGAATCTTCTGATCCGTAGTCAGACGCGTTATCCATTGCGCCACTGGCCCAGTCCGCAGCAGCAGTGCTCATTAGCATGGTCCTTGGAAAGAGGACACGGCTCGGTGAACATGGAGTTCCTAAAACGCATGCTGTGCTTTGTTGTCATGGCAAGTTGTGGTGTCGATAGGATGCTCTTACACCGAGCATGTGACAGTCCCTCCCAAGAAGAACTGTGATCCAGGCTCTGAGACTTTCTCTTCTCCAGGAGGAGGTTGCAAACGTTAGTTATTTTTGTCAGAGCAGCTGCAGCACACCTGGGTGGAGGCCCACAGCTAGACTTGAGGCCAACCTTTACGCAGACCTTCCCTGGTGGTCTAGTGGTTAGGATTCGGCGCTCTCACCGCCGCGGCCCGGGTTCGATTCCCGGTCAGGGAACTTCCTTTTCACCTCCATGCTGAACTTTGAGGAGTGGTTAACTCACTTGGCGAAGGCAAGAAAGCGGCTCTGAGCGCAAAAGATGTCCTTCGAGCCGGAGTCGAACCAGCGACCTAAGGATTGCCATCATCCCACCTACAGTCCTCCGCTCTACCAACTGAGCTATCGAAGGCTTACGGGGCAGTTCCACAACCACATCCTATAAGGTAGCTGCAGTCCGACCGCTGGCCAAAAAGGACAGAAGCAAAAGCACTCAAGCCTTCCCATACCGGGAGTCGAACCCGGGCCGCCTGGGTGAAAACCAGGAATCCTAACCGCTAGACCATATGGGAACTGCCACTTTGGAAAGCCAGTCTTGGCACAAACTCCAGTTAATTCTGATCGCTGGCACGTCCCTGCTCCGCTTGCACAAGTGCCACTCATACACGTACGCACTCTCTCATACACAGTTTCTTGGTTTCCGTAACCGAGAACCTTCTGATCCGTAGTCATAAGCGCTAACCTTTGAGCCACCGTCACTCTGTTCAGCACCTTGTTAGCACATTGCTTGGAGCAAGGACAAGGCTCTGTCAACCCGGAGTTCCTTCACCACACATTCTGCTTTGTTTTTATGGCAAGAGGTTGTGTGGATGGGATGCTCTTACAGGATTCCTGACAGTCCCTTCATAGAAGACCTGAGATCCAGGGTCGGAGACTCTCTCCTCTCCAAGAGGAGGTTAAAAGCAATGGTTTCTTTTGTGTCTGTGTGTCAGAGCGCTTAGGTGTTGCTGCAGCTCAGAGACCTACAAGTGGAGGAGATTACACTGCAAGTTGCCTGGATGACCTCTAAGTGGTAGGCACTTATGCCGCACGTAGGCTTGGTTTGCGATTGATGTAGCTGTAGTAGACATTCATAAAAATAAAAAAATATTTATAAACTGCTTACTCTGAGGTTGTGTTTAGGGTTGGGGTAGGAGTAAAATTGAATAAAACACAGCAGGTTACCGTGAGGTTGGGCCTAGGGCTGGGGTAGGTGTGATTTCAATAAACTGCGATAGGTTGTATTCTGTGCCATGTACGAGACATTGAATTAGTGAAACCCACATGGAGGTTTGTTACTGTGAGGTTGGGTTAGGAGTTGGGGTAGGTTGGGAGGTTGATAAAACACAGCAGGAAACTGTGAGGTTGGGTTAAGGATTGGGGTAGGTTTGACATTCAAACATAACTGGTTGGACGCAGTGTCTTGCACCAGACATTAAATGAATGAAAACTCCAGGAGGTTTTTACAGCCCACTTGGAGCTCAAGTCTCACCCGCTTGGAGCTGACCAGGCCATTTGGAGCAGGCTCTGATTTCTATTTATACCTTTTTCAGTCAGGTAACTTCCTTTTCAGTAGTATGAGCGTCTGCACTGTGTGGCATATTTGCCGACATATAACAGAGACTGAAACATTGCTCACACTTGTCTGAGGTGGTCATTTTCACAGCAATCTTGTTTTAGGCTGGCACTTTGTTTTTGAATATTGTCTGCTTTTCGAATGCGTATCTGTGCTGCAGTAGAACGCCTTAGCCTCACAGCAAATATTTTGGTCTACAAGCTGTCACTGCCGTCTTCCCAGGAGAGTGGCTGTACTGGTTTCTTCTGGAAGTCCTGAGGGATGTACGGGACCAAGACATGAGAGCAGTTGGGGCAGCCTTTGAACCCAGGAGAGCACACCACAGGCTCTGTGCTGGCGGCCCCAGAAACTCGATTCACTCCTGAGTAGAACCGAACAACTCCGGCAGGGGCAAACCGCGACCGCACTGCACTGAGAGCAACGCAAAAAAATCCTGAACGAGCCAGCCAGGAGTCGAACCTAGAATCTTCTGATCCGTAGTCAGGCGCGTTATCCATTGCGCCACTGGCCCATTCCGCGTCAGCAGTGCTCAGTAGCATGCTGATTGGAAAGAGGACACGACTTGAGGGCAAGCTTCAGCCAGACCTTCCCTGGTGGTCTAGTGGTTAGGATTCGGTGCTCTCACTGCCGCGGCCCGGGTTCTATTCCCGGTCAGGGCACTTCCTTTTCACCTCCATGCTGAACTTTGAGCATTGGTGAACTCACTTATCGAAGGCAAGAAAGCGGCTCTGAGCGCAAAAGATGTCCTTCGAGCCGGAGTCGAACCAGCAACCTAAGGATTGACATCATCCCACCTACAGTCCTCCGCTCTACCAACTGAGCTATCAAAGGCTTAAGGGGCAGTTCCACAACCACATCCTATAAGGTAGCTGCAGTCCGACCGCTGGCCAAAAAGGACAGAAGCAAAAGCACTCAAGCCTTCCCATACCGGGAGTCGAACCCGGGCCGCCTGGGTGAAAACCAGGAATCCTAACCGCTAGACCATATGGGAACTGCCAATCTTGAAACCCAGTCTTGGCACAAACTCCAGTTCATTCTGATCGCTGGCACGTCCCTGCTCCGCTTGCACAAGTGCCACTCATACACTTACGCACTCTCTCATACACAGTTTCTTGGTTTCCGTAAACCGAGAATCTTCTGATCCGTAGTCATAAGCGCTAACCTTTGTGCCACCGTCACTCTGTTCAGCACCTTGTTAGCACTTTGCTTGAAGCAAGGACAAGGCTCTGTCAACCCGGAGTTCCTTCACCACACATTCTGCTTTGTTTTTATGGCAAGAGGTTGTGTGGATGGGATGCTCTTACAGGATTCCTGACAGTCCCTCCATAGAAGACCTGAGATCCAGGGTCGGAGACTCTCTCCTCTCCAAGAGTAGGTTAAAAGCAATGGTTTCTTTTGTGTCTGTGTGTCAGAGCCCTTAGGTGTTGCTGCAGCTCAGAGACCTACAAGTGGAGGAGATTACACTGCAAGTCGGCTGGATGACCTCTAAGTGGTAGGCACTTATACCGCACGTAGGCTGGGTTTGCGATTGATGTAGCTGTAGTAGACATTCATAAAAATAAAAAAATATATAAACTGCTTACTCTGAGGTTGTGTTTAGGGTTGGGGTAGGGGTAAAATTGAATAAAACACAGCAGGTTACCGTGTGGTTGGGCCTAGGGCTGGGGTAGGTGTGATTTTAATAAACTGCGATAGGTTGTATTCTGTGCCATGTGCGAGACATTGAATCAATGAAACCCACATGGAGGTTTGTTACTGTGAGGTTGGGTTAAGAGTTGGGGTAGGTTGGGAGGTTGATAAAACACAGCAGGAAACTGTGAGGTTGGTTTAAGGATTGGGGTAGGTTTGACATTCAAACATAACTGGTTGGACGCAGTGTCTTGTACCAGACATTAAATGAATGAAAACTCCAGGAGGTTTTTACAGCCCACTTGGGGCTGACCAGGTCGTTTGGAGCAGGCTCCGATTTCTATTTATACCTTTCTCAGTCAGGTAACTTCCTTTTCAGTAGTATGAGCGTCTGCACTGTGTGGCATATTTGCCGACGTATAACAGAGACTGAAACATTGCTCACACTTGTCTGAGGTGGTCATTTTGACTGCAATCTTGTTTTAGGTTGGCACTTTGTTTTTGAATATTGTATGCTTTTCGAATGCGTATCTGTGCTGCAGTAGAACGCCTTAGCCTCACAGCAAACATTTTGGTTTACAAGCTGTCACTGCTGTCTTCCCAGGAGAGTGGCTGTACTGGTTTCTTCTGGAAGTCCTGAGGGATGTACGGGACCAAGACATGAGAGCGGTTGGGGCAGCCTTTGAACCCAGGAGAGCACCCCACAGGCTCTGTGCTGGCGGCCCCAGAAACTCGATTCACTCCAGAGTAGAACCGAACAACTCCGGCAGGGGCAAACCGCGACCGCACTGCACTGAGAGCAACGCAAAAAAATTCTGAACGAGCCAGCCAGGAGTCGAACCTAGAATCTTCTGATCCGTAGTCAGACGCGTTGTCCATTGCGCCACTGGCCCAGTCCGCAGCAGCAGTGCTCATTAGCATGGTCCTTGGAAAGAGGACACGGCTCGGTGAACATGGAGTTCCTAAAACGCATGCTGTGCTTTGTTGTCATGGCAAGTTGTGGTGTCGATAGGATGCTCTTACACCGAGCATGTGACAGTCTCTCCCAAGAAGAACTGTGATCCAGGCTCTGAGACTTTCTCTTCTCCAGGAGGAGGTTGCAAACGTTAGTTATTTTTGTCAGAGCAGCTGCAGCACACCTGGGTGGAGGCCCACAGCTAGACTTGAGGCCAACCTTTACGCAGACCTTCCCTGGTGGTCTAGTGGTTAGGATTTGGCGCTCTCACCGCCGCGGCCCGGGTTTGATTCCCGGTCAGGGAACTTCCTTTTCACCTCCATGCTGAACTTTGAGGAGTGGTTAACTCACTTGGCGAAGGCAAGAAAGCGGCTCTGAGTGCAAAAGATGTCCTTTGAGCCGGAGTCAACCAGCGACCTAAGGATTGCCATCATCCCACCTACAGTCCTCCGCTCTACCAACTGAGCTATCGAAGGCTTACGGGGCAGTTCCACAACCACATCCTATAAGGTAGCTGCAGTCCGACCGCTGGCCAAAAAGGACAGAAGCAAAAGCACTCAAGCCTTCCCATACCGGGAGTCGAACCCGGGCCGCCTGGGTGAAAACCAGGTATCCTAACCGCTAGACCATATGGGAACTGCCACTCTTGAAACCCAGTCTTGGCACAAGCTCCAGTTCATTCTGATCGCTGGCACGTCCCTGCTCCGCTTGCACAAGTGCCACTCATACACTTACGCACTCTCTCATACACAGTTTCTTGGTTTCCGTAAACCGAGAATCTTCTGATCCGTAGTCATAAGCGCTAACCTTTGTGCCACCGTCACTCTGTTCAGCACCTTGTTAGCACTTTGCTTGAAGCAAGGACAAGGCTCTGTCAACCCGGAGTTCCTTCACCACACATTCTGCTTTGTTTTTATGGCAAGAGGTTGTGTGGATGGGATGCTCTTACAGGATTCCTGACAGTCCCTCCATAGAAGACCTGAGATCCAGGGTCGGAGACTCTCTCCTCTCCAAGAGTAGGTTAAAAGCAATGGTTTCTTTTGTGTCTGTGTGTCAGAGCCCTTAGGTGTTGCTGCAGCTCAGAGACCTACAAGTGGAGGAGATTACACTGCAAGTCGGCTGGATGACCTCTAAGTGGTAGGCACTTATACCGCACGTAGGCTGGGTTTGCGATTGATGTAGCTGTAGTAGACATTCATAAAAATAAAAAAATATATAAACTGCTTACTCTGAGGTTGTGTTTAGGGTTGGGGTAGGAGTAAAATTGAATAAAACACAGCAGGTTACCGTGTGGTTGGGCCTAGGGCTGGGGTAGGTGTGATTTTAATAAACTGCGATAGGTTGTATTCTGTGCCATGTACGAGACATTGAATCAATGAAACCCACATGGAGGTTTGTTACTGTGAGGTTGGGTTAAGAGTTGGGGTAGGTTGGGAGGTTGATAAAACACAGCAGGAAACTGTGAGGTTGGTTTAAGGATTGGGGTAGGTTTGACATTCAAACATAACTGGTTGGACGCAGTGTCTTGTACCAGACATTAAATCAATAAAAACTCCAGGAGGTTTTTACAGCCCACTTGGGGCTGACCAGGTCGTTTGGAGCAGGCTCCGATTTCTATTTATACCTTTCTCAGTCAGGTAACTTCCTTTTCAGTAGTATGAGCGTCTGCACTGTGTGGCATATTTGCCGACGTATAACAGAGACTGAAACATTGCTCACACTTGTCTGAGGTGGTCATTTTGACTGCAATCTTGTTTTAAGTTGGCACTTTGTTTTTGAATATTGTATGCTTTTCGAATGCGTATCTGTGCTGCAGTAGAACGCCTTAGCCTCACAGCAAACATTTTGGTTTACAAGCTGTCACTGCTGTCTTCCCAGGAGAGTGGCTGTACTGGTTTCTTCTGGAAGTCCTGAGGGATGTACGGGACCAAGACATGAGAGCGGTTGGGGCAGCCTTTGAACCCAGGAGAGCACCCCACAGGCTCTGTGCTGGCGGCCCCAGAGACTCGATTCACTCCAGAGTAGAACCGAACAACTCCGGCAGGGGCAAACCGCGACCGCACTGCACTGAGAGCAACGCAAAAAAATCCAGAACTAGCCAGCCAGGAGTCGAACCTAGAATCTTCTGATCCGTAGTCAGACACGTTATCCATTGCGCCACTGGCCCAGTCCGTGTCAGCTGTCCTCATTAGCATGGTCCTTGGAAAGAGGACACGGCTCGGTGGACATGGAGTTCCTTCAACGCATGCTGTGCTTTGTTGTCATGGCAAGTTGTGGTGCCGATAGGATGCTCTTACACCGAGCATGTGACAGTCCCTCCCAAGAAGAACTGTGATCCAGGCTCTGAGACTTTCTCTTCTCCAGGAGGAGGTTGCAAACGTTAGAGTTATTTTTGTCAGAGCAGCTGCAGCACACCTGGGTGGAGGCCCACAGCTAGACTTGAGGCCAACCTTCACGCAGACCTTCCCTGGTGGTCTAGTGGTTAGGAATCGGCGCTCTCACCGCCGCGGCCCGGGTTTGATTCCCGGTCAGGGAACTTCCTTTTCACCTCCATGCTGAACTTTGAGGAGTGGTTAACTCACTTGGCGAAGGCAAGAAAGCGGCTCTGAGCGCAAAAGATATCCTTCGAGCCGGAGTCGAACCAGCGACCTAAGGATTGCCATCATCCCACCTACAGTCCTCCGCTCTACCAACTGAGCTATCGAAGGCTTACGGGGCAGTTCCACAACCACATCCTATAAGGTAGCTGCAGTCCGACCGCTGGCCAAAAAGGACAGAAGCAAAAGCACTCAAGCCTTCCCACACCGGGAGTCGAACCCGGGCAGCCTGGATGAAAACCAGGAATCCTAACCGCTAGACCATATGGGAACTGCCACTCTTGAAACCCAGTCTTGGCACAAACTCCAGTTCATTCTGATCGCTGGCACGTCCCTGCTCCGCTTGCACAAGTGCCACTCATACACTTACGCACTCTCTCATACACAGTTTCTTGGTTTCCGTAACTGAGAATCTTCTGATCCGTAGTCATAAGCGCTAACCTTTGTGCCACCGTCACTCTGTTCAGCACCTTGTTAGCACATTGCTTGAAGCAAGGACAAGGCTCTGTCAACCCGGAGTTCCTTCACCACACATTCTGCTTTGTTTTTATGGCAAGAGGTTGTGTGGATGGGATGCTCTTACAGGATTCCTGACAGTCCCTCCATAGAAGACCTGAGATCCAGGGTCGGAGACTCTCTCCTCTCCAAGAGTAGGTTAAAAGCAATGGTTTCTTTTGTGTCTGTGTGTCAGAGCCCTTAGGTGTTGCTGCAGCTCAGAGACCTACAAGTGGAGGAGATTACACTGCAAGTCGGCTGGATGACCTCTAAGTGGTAGGCACTTATACCGCACGTAGGCTGGGTTTGCGATTGATGTAGCTGTAGTAGACATTCATAAAAATAAAAAATATATAAACTGCTTACTCTGAGGTTGTGTTTAGGGTTGGGGTAGGAGTAAAATTGAATAAAACACAGCAGGTTACCGTGTGGTTGGGCCTAGGGCTGGGGTAGGTGTGATTTTAATAAACTGCGATAGGTTGTATTCTGTGCCATGTGCGAGACATTGAATCAATGAAACCCACATGGAGGTTTGTTACTGTGAGGTTGGGTTAAGAGTTGGGGTAGGTTGGGAGGTTGATAAAACACAGCAGGAAACTGTGAGGTTGGTTTAAGGATTGGGGTAGGTTTGACATTCAAACATTACTGGTTGGACGCAGTGTCTTGTACCAGACATTAAATGAATGAAAACTCCAGGAGGTTTTTACAGCCCACTTGGGGCTGACCAGGTCGTTTGGAGCAGGCTCCGATTTCTATTTATACCTTTCTCAGTCAGGTAACTTCCTTTTCAGTAGTATGAGCGTCTGCACTGTGTGGCATTTTTGCCGACGTATAACAGAGACTGAAACATTGCTCACACTTGTCTGAGGTGGTCATTTTGACTGCAATCTTGTTTTAGGTTGGCACTTTGTTTTTGAATATTGTATGCTTTTCGAATGTGTATCTGTGCTGCAGTAGAACGCCTTAGCCTCACAGCAAACATTTTGGTTTACAAGCTGTCACTGCTGTCTTCCCAGGAGAGTGGCTGTACTGGTTTCTTCTGGAAGTCCTGAGGGATGTACGGGACCAAGACATGAGAGCGGTTGGGGCAGCCTTTGAACCCAGGAGAGCACCCCACAGGCTCTGTGCTGGCGGCCCCAGAAACTCGATTCACTCCAGAGTAGAACCGAACAACTCCGGCAGGGGCAAACCGCGACCGCACTGCACTGAGAGCAACGCAAAAAAATCCTGAACGAGCCAGCCAGGAGTCGAACCTAGAATCTTCTGATCCGTAGTCAGACGCGTTATCCATTGCGCCACTCGCCCAGTCCGCAGCAGCAGTGCTCATTAGCATGGTCCTTGGAAAGAGGACACGGCTCGGTGAACATGGAGTTCCTAAAACGCATGCTGTGCTTTGTTGACATGGCAAGTTGTGGTGTCGATAGGATGCTCTTACACCGAGCATGTGACAGTCCCTCCCAAGAAGAACTGTGATCCAGGCTCTGAGACTTTCTCTTCTCCAGGAGGAGGTTGCAAACGTTAGTTATTTTTGTCAGAGCAGCTGCAGCACACCTGGGTGGAGGCCCACAGCTAGACTTGAGGCCAACCTTTATGCAGACCTTCCCTGGTGGTCTAGTGGTTAGGATTCGGCGCTCTCACCGCCGCGGCCCGGGTTCGATTCCCGGTCAGGGAACTTCCTTTTCACCTCCATGCTGAACTTTGAGGAGTGGTTAACTCACTTAGCGAAGGCAAGAAAGCGGCTCTGAGCGCAAAAGATGTCCTTCGAGCCGGAGTCGAACCAGCGACCTAAGGATTGCCATCATCCCACCTACAGTTCTCCGCTCTACCAACTGAGCTATCGAAGGCTTACGGGGCGGTTCCACAACCACATCCTATAACGTAGCTGCAGTCCGACCGCTGGCCAAAGAGGACAGAAGCAAAAGCACTCAAGCCTTCCCATACCGGGAGTCGAACCCGGGCCGCCTGGGTGAAAACAGGAATCCTAACCGCTAGACCATATGGGAACTGCCACTCTTGCAACCCAGTCTTGGCACAAACTCCAGTTCATTCTGATCGCTGGCACGTCCCTGCTCCGCTTGCACAAGTGCCACTCATACACTTACGCACTCTCTCATACACAGTTTCTTGGTTTCCGTAAACCGAGAATCTTCTGATCCGTAGTCATAAGCGCTAACCTTTGTGCCACCGTCACTCTGTTCAGCACCTTGTTAGCACTTTGCTTGAAGCAAGGACAAGGCTCTGTCAACCCGGAGTTCCTTCACCACACATTCTGCTTTGTTTTTATGGCAAGAGGTTGTGTGGATGGGATGCTCTTACAGGATTCCTGACAGTCCCTCCATAGAAGACCTGAGATCCAGGGTCGGAGACTCTCTCCTCTCCAAGAGTAGGTTAAAAGCAATGGTTTCTTTTGTGTCTGTGTGTCAGAGCCCTTAGGTGTTGCTGCAGCTCAGAGACCTACAAGTGGAGGAGATTACACTGCAAGTCGGCTGGATGACCTCTAAGTGGTAGGCACTTATACTGCACGTAGGCTGGGTTTGCGATTGATGTAGCTGTAGTAGACATTCATAAAAATAAAAAATATATAAACTGCTTACTCTGAGGTTGTGTTTAGGGTTGGGGTAGGAGTAAAATTGAATAAAACACAGCAGGTTACCGTGTGGTTGGGCCTAGGGCTGGGGTAGGTGTGATTTTAATAAACTGCGATAGGTTGTATTCTGTGCCATGTGCGAGACATTGAATCAATGAAACCCACATGGAGGTTTGTTACTGTGAGGTTGGGTTAAGAGTTGGGGTAGGTTGGGAGGTTGATAAAACACAGCAGGAAACTGTGAGGTTGGTTTAAGGATTGGGGTAGGTTTGACATTCAAACATTACTGGTTGGACGCAGTGTCTTGTACCAGACATTAAATGAATGAAAACTCCAGGAGGTTTTTACAGCCCACTTGGGGCTGACCAGGTCGTTTGGAGCAGGCTCCGATTTCTATTTATACCTTTCTCAGTCAGGTAACTTCCTTTTCAGTAGTATGAGCGTCTGCACTGTGTGGCATATTTGCCGACGTATAACAGAGACTGAAACATTGCTCACACTTGTCTGAGGTGGTCATTTTGACTGCAATCTTGTTTTAGGTTGGCACTTTGTTTTTGAATATTGTATGCTTTTCGAATGCGTATCTGTGCTGCAGTAGAACGCCTTAGCCTCACAGCAAACATTTTGGTTTACAAGCTGTCACTGCTGTCTTCCCAGGAGAGTGGCTGTACTGGTTTCTTCTGGAAGTCCTGAGGGATGTACGGGACCAAGACATGAGAGCGGTTGGGGCAGCCTTTGAACCCAGGAGAGCACCCCACAGGCTCTGTGCTGGCGGCCCCAGAAACTCGATTCACTCCAGAGTAGAACCGAACAACTCCGGCAGGGACAAACCGCGACCGCACTGCACTGAGAGCAACGCAAAAAAATCCTGAACGAGCCAGCCAGGAGTCGAACCTAGAATCTTCTGATCCGTAGTCAGACGCGTTATCCATTGCGCCACTGGCCCAGTCCGCAGCAGCAGTGCTCATTAGCATGGTCCTTGGAAAGAGGACACGGCTCGGTGAACATGGAGTTCCTAAAACGCATGCTGTGCTTTGTTGACATGGCAAGTTGTGGTGTCGATAGGATGCTCTTACACCGAGCATGTGACAGTCCCTCCCAAGAAGAACTGTGATCCAGGCTCTGAGACTTTCTCTTCTCCAGGAGGAGGTTGCAAACGTTAGTTATTTTTGTCAGAGCAGCTGCAGCACACCTGGGTGGAGGCCCACAGCTAGACTTGAGGCCAACCTTTATGCAGACCTTCCCTGGTGGTCTAGTGGTTAGGATTCGGCGCTCTCACCGCCGCGGCCCGGGTTCGATTCCCGGTCAGGGAACTTCCTTTTCACCTCCATGCTGAACTTTGAGGAGTGGTTAACTCACTTAGCGAAGGCAAGAAAGCGGCTCTGAGCGCAAAAGATGTCCTTCGAGCCGGAGTCGAACCAGCGACCTAAGGATTGCCATCATCCCACCTACAGTTCTCCGCTCTACCAACTGAGCTATCGAAGGCTTACGGGGCAGTTCCACAACCACATCCTATAACGTAGCTGCAGTCCGACCGCTGGCCAAAAAGGACAGAAGCAAAAGCACTCAAGCCTTCCCATACCGGGAGTCGAACCCGGGCCGCCTGGGTGAAAACCAGGAATCCTAACCGCTAGACCATATGGGAACTGCCACTCTTGCAACCCAGTCTTGGCACAAACTCCAGTTCATTCTGATCGCTGGCACGTCCCTGCTCCGCTTGCACAAGTGCCACTCATACACTTACGCACTCTCTCATACACAGTTTCTTGGTTTCCGTAAACCGAGAATCTTCTGATCCGTAGTCATAAGCGCTAACCTTTGTGCCACCGTCACTCTGTTCAGCACCTTGTTAGCACTTTGCTTGAAGCAAGGACAAGGCTCTGTCAACCCGGAGTTCCTTCACCACACATTCTGCTTTGTTTTTATGGCAAGAGGTTGTGTGGATGGGATGCTCTTACAGGATTCCTGACAGTCCCTCCATAGAAGACCTGAGATCCAGGGTCGGAGACTCTCTCCTCTCCAAGAGTAGGTTAAAAGCAATGGTTTCTTTTGTGTCTGTGTGTCAGAGCCCTTAGGTGTTGCTGCAGCTCAGAGACCTACAAGTGGAGGAGATTACACTGCAAGTCGGCTGGATGACCTCTAAGTGGTAGGCACTTATACCGCACGTAGGCTGGGTTTGCGATTGATGTAGCTGTAGTAGACATTCATAAAAATAAAAAAATATATAAACTGCTTACTCTGAGGTTGTGTTTAGGGTTGGGGTAGGAGTAAAATTGAATAAAACACAGCAGGTTACCGTGTGGTTGGGCCTAGGGCTGGGGTAGGTGTGATTTTAATAAACTGCGATAGGTTGTATTCTGTGCCATGTACGAGACATTGAATCAATGAAACCCACATGGAGGTTTGTTACTGTGAGGTTGGGTTAAGAGTTGGGGTAGGTTGGGAGGTTGATAAAACACAGCAGGAAACTGTGAGGTTGGTTTAAGGATTGGGGTAGGTTTGACATTCAAACATAACTGGTTGGACGCAGTGTCTTGTACCAGACATTAAATCAATAAAAACTCCAGGAGGTTTTTACAGCCCACTTGGGGCTGACCAGGTCGTTTGGAGCAGGCTCCGATTTCTATTTATACCTTTCTCAGTCAGGTAACTTCCTTTTCAGTAGTATGAGCGTCTGCACTGTGTGGCATATTTGCCGACGTATAACAGAGACTGAAACATTGCTCACACTTGTCTGAGGTGGTCATTTTGACTGCAATCTTGTTTTAAGTTGGCACTTTGTTTTTGAATATTGTATGCTTTTCGAATGCGTATCTGTGCTGCAGTAGAACGCCTTAGCCTCACAGCAAACATTTTGGTTTACAAGCTGTCACTGCTGTCTTCCCAGGAGAGTGGCTGTACTGGTTTCTTCTGGAAGTCCTGAGGGATGTACGGGACCAAGACATGAGAGCGGTTGGGGCAGCCTTTGAACCCAGGAGAGCACCCCACAGGCTCTGTGCTGGCGGCCCCAGAGACTCGATTCACTCCAGAGTAGAACCGAACAACTCCGGCAGGGGCAAACCGCGACCGCACTGCACTGAGAGCAACGCAAAAAAATCCAGAACTAGCCAGCCAGGAGTCGAACCTAGAATCTTCTGATCCGTAGTCAGACACGTTATCCATTGCGCCACTGGCCCAGTCCGTGTCAGCTGTCCTCATTAGCATGGTCCTTGGAAAGAGGACACGGCTCGGTGGACATGGAGTTCCTTCAACGCATGCTGTGCTTTGTTGTCATGGCAAGTTGTGGTGCCGATAGGATGCTCTTACACCGAGCATGTGACAGTCCCTCCCAAGAAGAACTGTGATCCAGGCTCTGAGACTTTCTCTTCTCCAGGAGGAGGTTGCAAACGTTAGAGTTATTTTTGTCAGAGCAGCTGCAGCACACCTGGGTGGAGGCCCACAGCTAGACTTGAGGCCAACCTTCACGCAGACCTTCCCTGGTGGTCTAGTGGTTAGGAATCGGCGCTCTCACCGCCGCGGCCCGGGTTTGATTCCCGGTCAGGGAACTTCCTTTTCACCTCCATGCTGAACTTTGAGGAGTGGTTAACTCACTTGGCGAAGGCAAGAAAGCGGCTCTGAGCGCAAAAGATATCCTTCGAGCCGGAGTCGAACCAGCGACCTAAGGATTGCCATCATCCCACCTACAGTCCTCCGCTCTACCAACTGAGCTATCGAAGGCTTACGGGGCAGTTCCACAACCACATCCTATAAGGTAGCTGCAGTCCGACCGCTGGCCAAAAAGGACAGAAGCAAAAGCACTCAAGCCTTCCCACACCGGGAGTCGAACCCGGGCAGCCTGGATGAAAACCAGGAATCCTAACCGCTAGACCATATGGGAACTGCCACTCTTGAAACCCAGTCTTGGCACAAACTCCAGTTCATTCTGATCGCTGGCACGTCCCTGCTCCGCTTGCACAAGTGCCACTCATACACTTACGCACTCTCTCATACACAGTTTCTTGGTTTCCGTAACTGAGAATCTTCTGATCCGTAGTCATAAGCGCTAACCTTTGTGCCACCGTCACTCTGTTCAGCACCTTGTTAGCACATTGCTTGAAGCAAGGACAAGGCTCTGTCAACCCGGAGTTCCTTCACCACACATTCTGCTTTGTTTTTATGGCAAGAGGTTGTGTGGATGGGATGCTCTTACAGGATTCCTGACAGTCCCTCCATAGAAGACCTGAGATCCAGGGTCGGAGACTCTCTCCTCTCCAAGAGTAGGTTAAAAGCAATGGTTTCTTTTGTGTCTGTGTGTCAGAGCCCTTAGGTGTTGCTGCAGCTCAGAGACCTACAAGTGGAGGAGATTACACTGCAAGTCGGCTGGATGACCTCTAAGTGGTAGGCGCTTATGCCGCACGTAGGCTGGGTTTGCGATTAATGTGGCTTTAGTAGTCATTCATAAAAATAAAAAAATACATAAACTGCTTACTCTGAGGTTGTGTTTAGGGTTGGGGTAGGAGTAAAATTGAATAAAACACAGCAGGTTACCGTGAGGTTGGGCCTAGGGCTGGGGTAGGTGTGATTTTAATAAACTGCGATAGGTTGTATTCTGTGCCATGTACGAGACATTGAATCAATGAAACCCACATGGAGGTTTGTTACTGTGAGGTTGGGTTAAGAGTTGGGGTAGGTTGGGAGGTTGATAAAACACAGCAGGAAACTGTGAGGTTGGTTTAAGGATTGAGGTAGGTTTGACATTCAAACATAACTGGTTGGACGCAGTGTCTTGTACCAGACATTAAATGAATGAAAACTCCAGGAGGTTTTTACAGCCCACTTGGGGCTGACCAGGTCGTTTGGAGCAGGCTCCAATTTCTATTTATACCTTTCTCAGTCAGGTAACTTCCTTTTCAGTAGTATGAGCGTCTGCACTGTGTGGCATATTTGCCGACGTATAACAGAGACTGAAACATTGCTCACACTTGTCTAAGGTGGTCATTTTGACTGCAATCTTGTTTTAGGTTGGCACTTTGTTTTTGAATATTGTCTGCTTTTCGAATGCGTATCTGTGCTGCAGTAGAACGCCTTAGCCTCACAGCAAACATTTTGGTCTACAAGCTGTCACTGCTGTCTTCCCAGGAGAGTGGCTGTACTGGTTTCTTCTGGAAGTCCTGAGGGATGTACGGGACCAAGATATGAGAGCAGTTGGGGCAGACTTTGAACCCAGGGGAGCACCCCACAGGCTCTGTGCTGGCAGCCCCAGAAACTTGATCCACTCCAAAGTAGAACCAAACAACTCTGGCAGGGGCAAACTGCAACTGCAGTGCACTGACTGAGAGCAATGCAATAAATCCTGATCGAGCCAGCCAAAAGTCGAATCTAGAATCTTCTGATCAGTCAGACACGTTATCCATTGCGCCACTGGCACACACTGTTCAAGGAGTGCTCATTAGCATGCTGTTTGGAAAGAGGACATGGACCGGTAAACATGGAGTTCCTTCAACGCATGCTGTGCTTTGTTGTCATGGCAAGTTGTGGTGTCGATAGGATGCTTTTACACAGAGCATGTGACAGTCCCTCCATAGAAGAACTGTGAACCAGGCTCTGAGACTTTCTCTTCTCCAGGAGGAGGTTGCAAACGTTAGAGTTATTTTTGTCAGAGCAGCTGCAGCACACCTGGGTGGAGGCCCACAGCTAGGCTAGAGGGCAACCTTTAGCCAGGCCTTCACTGGTGGTCTTGTGGTTAGGACTTAGTGCTTTTACCGCTGTGGCCTGGGTTCAATTCCTTGTCAGGGAGCTTCCTTTTCACCTCCATGGTAAACTTCGAGCAGTGTTGCAGATGATCTCTTCACGAAAGCAGCTCTGAATGCAAAAGATGTCCTTCGAGCCGCACTGTAAGACGTAATAAGACACACTCTGGCACAGACATCCAGTCTGCACGCTGGAATACACGCTATTATCTCATGGTTGAGACGCAGCTTCAAAAATTTGTTTCAAACCGGAAGTACAAATTTGCTTGAAATAACGCAAAAACAATCAATTTACACTTTTTAGTGAAATATTTGTGTCCTAATAGTGTTTTTAGCAGTGTGGGACACATATATGACTGTCAACAGCTCAAAAAATGTGTTTTGGAGTTTCGTGACACTTTAAGGTACAAATGTTAGAGAAAATACACACATGAAAATCTTACTTTGTTTTTCTTCTAAGTATATTTTTATATGTTTTGTTTTTTTGTCTCAAATTATTTTATGTAGGACACAAATGCCTCAAATGCAGCTGTAACATCATTGGAATAAATTATATTTTAACATATTCAAATGGAAAAGCTAACATATTAAAAAGGAATAATTATTTACAAGGTTACTTTTATATCTGCATTTTTATAAACTAAAGCAGTTTTGTCCCAAACCTTTGAAAAATAGTCCATGTTGTCTTTATATTTTTAGATGCTTCATTTATTACTGATTTTTCTTTATGCTTTCAAAATATGTAACTATGCATTTGAAGTGATATTGTGCTATTTTGCTACATAGTAGAAGTGAACTAGTTTTGTTTTGTGTTAAAGCCACAATGGCCCTGCATAAAAGTGCTTTACTGGGACCTTATAGGCACATTTTGTGCCTGGACTCAACTTAGTATTAGTGGGACCTAACTTGTTAATTACTAAATGCCCACAGAGCATGCTCACAGGACATACTTCTGACCCAGATAGTATACCTATACTTCGCCCATTGTGGCTATATACACTAAACTTTGTGTGGACTTGCTATGGGCCCTCAGTGAACTTCTGTTTCGAGTGGGCCAGCCCACAGTTTGGTCTAGCGACATTGTATATGTTTTTGGTATAGACATGTTAGTTTGGGAATTTGTGCACTAAAACTGTACACTCAAGTACATGAAGGTGAGCTTAAGCAAACTGCATTAAACATTCAAAACTATTGTATAATAGGCTGAGAGAGACATTAGAAAAGCATATCTTAATTAAGATATAAATTGGATCCAATTAAAATATTGTAGAAATTATCCTAAAGGATTTTCCTGTATTGTACTATAAAATAATCCTATAGGAATGGTTGCAAAATATGATGAAAATTCTAAAATAACTCCTTCAAAGAAGTCTGATAGGATGCTTCTTTTGTGTCTGTATAATTGTAAAAGTTAGACTGATTTAGAAAAGAAATCCACTACATGTTCATTAACTGAAAACACAGCTGAAGGTGCTACAATTAACACATAAACACCCTAGACAGCACAGCACAGCACCACTGCTTTTTTTCTGTGACAAACATAGATCTCGTCTAGGATTTAAACCCAGGACCTCTTGCACCCTAAGTGAGAATCATACCCCAAGACCAATAAGCCATGTAGAAGTGCTTGGCAGTGCCAGAAAAAAATTCTGTGAAACCGGTCCAATCTACTTTTTTGTTGATGTTGTTTTTGTTACGCAACTCCCTGGATGCATATTACAGTTCACAGGCAGTAAGAATCGGCCCAGTGGCCTAATGTTTAAGGCACCAGCCTTCGAAGCTGGGGATTGTGGGTTCAAGTCCCACCTGGGTTGTCTTTGATGCAGTTTTTTGAAGTTGGCTGTGCAGCACAATCCAGTGTGACCTTCAAAAAGCTAGGTTCATACTCTTAGGTCAAAAAGACATTATAATGGAAAACTCTTCAGAGAAGCTGATTTGTCATTAGTTGCACACACCAGATCGTCTGAATGCAATAGGGATCCTAAAGTGCTGTTCTCTGAGTTACAAGAACTTCCTGAGTCATACAACAAGTATAGCAAATGCTAGTATTGGCCCAGTGGCCTAATGGATAAGGCATCACCCTTCAAAGCTGGGGAATGTGGGTTCAAGTTGTGTTTGTTGGGTTACTTTTAAGTTGTGTGAAAAAATCCTGACTTGTCTACTCAAAGCTTAGGTGTAATGATCTGAGGACAATAGTTAGCTTCAAATTCTCAGACTTGCTGCACACTTCAATTAAGATTCATCCGATCTTGCTTGAATTATCCAATCACGTTACAAACATACAAGGTTTAGCTAAGCTCTGGTTATGGAGATCTTGACTTCAAGTACCCGGTGGCTTTCAACTAATAGTCTCATGTTAGGTGGATGATGATGAAATGCAAACTAGAAAATAGCTGCAGAAAGGTTGTGATTTCATGTTAATGAGAGTGGCCTTGACTGGAATTTGAAACTCAAGACCAGTCACACCATACGCAAGAACCATACCCCAGGACCAATTAAACAAAAATATGGATGATTGCACAAAGAAAATTTTTGTCCATTAGTTGCACATATCTTATTTGACGGAATGCAAACTGGCATCGAGATCCTAAAGTGCAGTTTTCCATGCATTGGCATCTTGTTGAAAGCTCCTTGGCTCTCTCCGCTGGTGTGCTGGCCTTCATGCACAGCCTGGTCAGGTGTACAGAGAGTGGTCTGTGGCTTCTGGCACTCCAGGCACTAGACAACGTTGCTATCAACTGACCTGTAAAAACACACATTCACCATTCATGATGTCATGAACAAGAACATTTTTAAACCAGGCACACAATTTTCTACATGAATTCAATAACCAAAAACATGAAGACAAAATAAACTAAATATTGATATATATATATATTTTTTTTTTGGTTCGCACATGTACTTGCTGAATTACCTCAAGGAATAAATTGGAATATTTCAAGATTAATTAATTAAATAAATTAAAACCACATTATTTCATTTACCAGAAACAAAAATATAATGTTACACTGAATTCATTATTTTTTGTGTTCCACCCAAAGATTCGGTGTGGCTTTTTCTGGCCACCACTAAGAAATTTTTCTCAGGGCACCACTGCTTTTTGGGTTGCTGAATAACACTTATAATATATCCTGAGAGTGTATAGGTTAACTTTAATTAAAAAATTATTCTGGATGAACAAGCTCTGAAAAAAAATCATATTCATTTTTCAAAAAAAGGAATTTTTTTTTATGTCTCTGTCATGATGACTGTACATAATATTTTACTAGTTATTTTGCAAGATTCCAGCATTCAGCTTAAAGTGCAATTTTAAGGATTAAGCAGGTTAACTAGGAAAGTTACTGGATAACTTTGTTTTGTGAACAATAAAATATATTCTTAAGGAGGCTAATATTATTGAACTTAAAATAGTTTAATTGCTTTTATTTAAGCCAAACTAAAATAAAGGAATACTATAAAAACTGACTTTTACAAGAAATATTTTTTTAATTCAATTTAATTCAGCTTTATTTGTATAGCGCTTTTACAATGTAGATTGTGTCAAAGCAGCTTCACATAAATGGTCATAGTAACTGGAACAGTGTGGTTCAGGTTTTAGTGTTTAAGTTCAGTTCAGTTCAGTTTAGCTCAGTTCAGTGTGATTTAATCACTACTGAGAGTTCAAACACTGAAGAGTCAATTCATCGATGCGTAGCTCTACCAATCCTGAACCATGCGAGGCAGTGGCGACAGCGGAGAGGGAAAAAAAAACTTCACCTGAGGGGAGTGAAGAAAAAAAACCTTGAGAGAACCAGACTCAGTTGGGCACGGCCATTTTAATTTCTCCGCTGGCCAAAAGTCTTGTGCAGAGCTTCATTCGCCGTGGTTTAGGCTGGAAGATGGCCTCAGCGAAGACTCGTCTGTCCCTGGAGCGTCGCTGGAATCAGACTCATGTTCTCCACTCCCCACGACCATCAGCGCAGCAGCAGCTCAGGATATGGCCCATTTATAAGAATTACTGTGAAGATTCCTTTGTTCTTTACAGGAGGAATTTTGACTTGACAGCTGTGTATCTGTATAGATAAACACACACACACACTCACACACTATTTCCCTAATTTGCAGAAGATAACACACACACACTCACACACTTTTTCCCTAATTTGCAGAAGATAACCAGGTGGTTATGCGATTCAGATCCTGACCGAGAGGGGGAAATATTTTAATTAAACGTAATGCTTCTTGTCAGCGGTACTTATAACGGAAAAAACTACATTAACGTTTGTTGATTGCAGACGGTGGTGGAAATAGACCTGGTCCTATTGAATTCGCGTTTTTTAGATAAATATTGTGTAGATAAAGTTAGTTATTTCGGTTTTAGGTTAAAGTATACTTTGTAGTGTTTATATTGTTCATGTATTGTTAGTATTTGTAGTTTTAGTGTACAGTTTGATGGGTTAAGGTTTGTAGTTTACTTAGTGCAGGTTGTATATATAACGTTAAGTTTTTTGCTGATCAAGTGTTCGTCTAATAATCATTAAGTTAACTATTTACTAGTGTTTAAGTAGTTTGCATCGTTGTTTTGTAGTTTAACTAAAGTTTTAGCGTCTACATCACTGTCTCCGCGACTGGACACTGGTGAGTAAAACTTCAATTGGTTCATAGCCGCTGTGCGTCAAAAAAACATAAAATCTAATTCATTTAGAATGAAACAACGTTTAACTTACCTTTATTAGAGATTATCTATCTTCCAGTGATGTGACTGCTAGTTGCTCCAGGCACGTATTCAAGGCAGATCCCATTTAGGGATTTCCCCATTTTATTCGTCTGAACAGATCATTGGGATTTTAAAACAGTGCTGTTCAAGTATACTTGATTGCCATGTTCAGAAATTCCAATCACCCACTAGCACTAGGAAGATAGTGAGAAACCTCTGTTCTTTGCTTCATTACAGTTTTTTATTGTGAATATTGATTATATTTTAAGTTAGGTTAGGCAATTTAAAAGGGGCTAGCTTTTATAGTGAGAACACATAAAGTCCAAAAGTAGACTAGTTATCAAATAGGCAAATTAGACAGACTTCACATAATTAATCAGATAATAATTTAATGTGGCAGCTAATTTAGTCAAAGTCTTTGAACAATTTCTTATCTACACTGTAAAAACATTATTGTTCTTGCTGCTTTTAGTTAAGGCAACATAAAATGTTAAGCTGTACTAGTTGGCAACTTGTATTTTTGAATTGACAAGACATTTAATGCAGACTGAGCAATACATTTATGGAAAGTTTTGACAAAAAAAAAAAAATATATATATATATCTATCTATCTATATATATATATATATATATATATATATATATATATATATTTTTTTTTTGTACAAAAAAAGCAAAAAAAAATTTGTATATAATATGTAATTATAGTAAATAAAAATGTCAAATAGAAAAATATGTTATTATATTAATGTTAATGCACTAAATTAATGCAGGCTCGATGAGCATAAGAATCTTCTTTCGAAAATATTATCATGGTAATGTGACCAGACTGGTGCTCTACATTAACATTTATTTAAAATGTTATTTAAAAATCATTTTATGTAAATTTTTGTGCTTTAATTCTTGTAGAAACATGGAAAAATTTAGAGGTGTGAGTTCAGTTACCAAATGGAGGCGTGTCCAGAATATACTTCATGATCTCCAAACTACACAAACACTTGACATCAACAACCAAGTGGCTGAATATCTTCTGGCAAATTCTGAAACAGGACAAGATGAAGAAATGAACTGTGATAATATCTCAAATTTCAAACAACACAAACACCAACACTGACCTTGAAAGACACATTGATGATGTCACTGATGATGATGATGATGACAGATTTACAGACTACCTCAGGAATTTCAGCGAGGAAGAAGATTTAGATTTTAGTGACACACAACAGAGGCTCCTTTGATGACTTGCCAGATGAGCTGCGTCAGTGGGTTGTAGAGTGTGGTGTGACACAAAATGCCGCTGACAGCCTACTTAAAATTCTAAACAAACACATCCCCTTACTTCCTAAATGTGTGAGAACTTTGATGAAAATTTCACACACACGTAAAGTCAAAAAAATGGATGGTGGGGATTATGTCCATTTTGGAATATTGGAACACTTGCTCCAAAACAGAAATGCCCTGATGTTACAAACTGACAAAATTAAGATGCAGGTCAATATAGATGGACTGCCATTATTCAAAAGCTCACAGAAGCAAATTTGGCCAATTTTAGGAAAAATTTATTTTGAAAGGGACCCGTTTGTCATTGGTGTCTTCTGTGGAAACAGCAAACCTCGCAATCCTAACCAATATCTCCCAAGATTTTGCAGAGGAGGTTTCCGCACTAGGACAAGGTTTCACTGTGGCTGAAAGGCTGTTTCATCTTTCCCTGGACTGCTTTATCTGTGATGCTCCTGCACGATCATTCATAAAACAAACAAAGGGGCATGGAGGTTATAGTGGTTGCGATCGTTGCACGCAGGAAGGATCTTATATGGGACGGAAAATTATATTCCCAGAAACACATGCCCCACTCAGGACAGATGAGTCATTTACAGAAATGCATGATGACAACCACCACAGAGGTCACTCTATACTCAATACATTAAGTTTGGGAATGGTCACACAATTCATGCTGGATTATATGCATGATGTTTGCCTCGGTGTGACAAGGAAGATGATCAATTTTTGGACCAAGGGCAACCTAAAAAACAGACAGAGCTTCCATATAATAAGTAACATCTCAGAGAGTCTTGTAGGAATGTCAAAATACATACCCTCTGAATTTGCACGAAAGCCACAATCACTCTCTGAACTGGATCGCTGGAAAGCTACTGAGTTTAGGCAGTTTCTTCTGTACACTGGTCCAGTAGTACTGAAGGATATTCTTCCAACACCACTTTACAACAACTTACAATCACTGTCGGTTAGTATCTATCTGATGCTTTCCCCAACCACCTGTGCTCATTACTGTGACTATGCTGATAACCTGGTTAGGTACTTCCTTGAACAGTTCAAACAACACCTTAGCAACCGCCTAGCAACACCTTAGCAACCACCTAGCAACACCTTAGCAGCCACCTAGGAACACCTTAGCAAGCGTCTATCAACACCTTAGCAACCACCTTAGTAACGGCCTAGCAACACCTTAGCAACCGCTAAGGTGTTGCTAGACGGTTGCTAAGGTGTTCCAACGTGGTCGCTAAGGTGTTGCTAGGTGGTTGTTAAGGCATCGCTACGCTTTCTCAAAAGAAAATATTTTTTTTTACCCAAACATGTAAAAAGTAATTGCAAAGATGGCAAAAGCATCTTGCTATATTAAAGTTATTGCAAGACAGAGAGGAGGGTTTTGAAAAGAAAGGAGGAGGATTTAGAGCGGGGATAGCAGAGGTAGAGGGGCGGGGTACGTAGCTGTTGGATCTTGGGGTTTGTAGTTTTTTGTCAGAGGAGGGGATTAAGAAGGGACAGGAAGTGGTCGTGTGCAGATTTGAACAGCAGACCGTGCAGGAAAGATTACAGCATCCTAAAAAAACTCCGTTGTAAACATCTGTATCCAAGGCCCCCCAGTAGAGACATTCCTTCCACTGAGTAACGCGAATAGCGCATTTTGCAAAAAAATTATTTGTGGTAAGTGTGAAAAATGTGTTCCCCCATAGCCTCTTATAAGGAAGGACTGAACAGATGGTTTCTGTATAATGTGCGAATGCTGTGTGAAATTCAGCTAATGAAAGTGTGTGGGTTGGGAGCTAACGGGTGATTTAAGTGTAATAGTGAATTCACAGCAATCCACCTGTTCTTCTGCCAAGGGAGGTGCTATGGGTAAAAGAAGTGTAGAAAGGTCAATGTCAGCACCTGATAGGATGAGGTTCTTGATGGCGTTGGAGATCAGGGGTGGTTCCAGGACTGGAGCATTATGCGGAATGAGAAGGGGTGTGGCTGTGGTAAGGGTGAAGGGGGCCGTGCGGAAGAAATGTGAGTGGGAAGGGTAGACTGTTGGGGAGGGTTAGTAATGGAGTTGGGTGCTTGGTGAAGGGATATAGAGTAGAAAAAGGTTGGGATACTGGAAGAGGGGAAAGGAGTAGGGAGAGGAAGAGCATTAGGATTTGTAGAGAAAAGACTGGGTAAAAATAAGCTGGGTTAAAGAGTTAGGGTGGTAGGATGGGAGAGAGAATTGAGAAGGATTGAGAGTGGAAGGGGTGGCTGGATAAGTAGAGCTGGAGGCCAAGGGAGGGGGGTGGGAAGTCCAATAGTGGCATCATGATCCGGTGGATTGTCCATGTTTTGGAATGTCAAGGTAGATGCAGTTTGTCCGGTTCCGTGGGATTGCTTTTTATTGCCTTTCTTAGTTGCTTTATTTGATGGTCCAGGGAGATTTTGTTTATACGAACGGTTCTGCTGTCCTGAGGGGGCGGAGTTGGTGATGAGATGGATTCATAGTTTTAGTAGTTCTGTTCTGTTTAATTGTTGATATCAAAAATTCAATTGTTGATTTCAACAAGTAAATTGCTACTAGTAAAAATTGGTTTGCCCTCCACACACTTCTCCACTGTTAAATCCTCTCTTCCCTCACACTCACAGTTCTTACTTCTTGATGTAAATAGTGCAGCAGAAACACTCTGTTCCACTTTTACTTTGTTTACTCATCTGCTTACATCACCTTCCCTGCAACTCCACACATTCAATACAATTTCGCAATCCAGCTGGGATCATACACCATTACCCCATGTAGTTCAGTAAGAAATCTTAGGGTGATTCTAGATGATCAGTTGTCCTCCAAAGAGGACATTGCTAACACAGCTCCATCATGCAGAGATGCACAGATCTGACGGTTATTTCTGCTGAGTGTGACATGGCAGGGAAAGAAACAGCATCTGTAAGACTGAAACCATGGTGCTTGACTGAAAAAAGGTGGCCATCGCCAGTCCGTAGGAGAGTCCTTACCCCGAATGGAGTATCTGCGTTTTATATTTTTCATGAAGAATGGAATGTGATATTAAAAGATGGATCAGTGCAGCGGCAGCAATAAAGCAGTTGATGTGATTGTTGGGGTGAAGGAGCTGAGACGAAGGCAATGTTCTTAATTTACCGCTCAATCAAAATTCCTGCTCACACCTATGGTCATGGCTGAAAGGACAAGATCTCGGATACAACCAGAAACATTTTACAAAGTGTTATGAACCGCTTGTTTGAGTAACAACATAAAAGAGAGATGAGCCAATAAAATAGCTTGAATGCTAATTATTTATTATAAATGTAACTCATAGAACAATCAATCAAAGCAACCAACAAATGTCTAGGGATAATTAATAATGAAGCTAAAAACTTAGGGTATAAATCACAACAACACTTTAACTACATGATATAAGTAACGCAAATCAAAACCATGAGGATAAAGAGTTAATGAGATTGTAGGTCTTGACATGAGGACTCCCGAGTAGCCACAGGGTCCTGGGGTAGCTAGCACAACAACTTTTATATACCCATTGATGAGCAATGCCAGCATCCAATGCTTTTGGATCCAATGGATTTACCACATACTCCAATCTGGATTTCTCGTTCAGGGAGTTAGATAGAGAACATAATCCAAAACAACACTAGCTACATGAACACACTAGAGAGTAGAGTACAGATGTATCTGCACATGTAAAAATCACTTGCAAAGAGATTTCAAGCCGCAGAAGTGCTGTTTGCCAGATGTTTATGAAGCTGTTCTTCTTTCAGCCGCCATCATCATTTATGGTAAACGCGACACATTTGCAACCCCACCTACTGAAGTGTAGGAGTGTTGGAAAACTGTATACCGTCACTCAGCCTTTTCAATCATTATTCAGACATGAAACATCCTGTGCACATCAAAAAATGTTTTGCTGCATTCATGTCATGTGTGCAACTTTTTGTCCATGTGTTTCTAAAGCTGCGTCGAATTAGCGAAACTCTGTAGACACTGATCAGATCTGTACGGTTTCTCTCCTGTGTGAATCCTCTTTTGTGTTTTCAGATGTGTTTACTGATTAAACCTTGTCACAGTGTGAACACTTGTACGGTCTCTCCAGTGTGGATTGGCTGGTGCAGTTTCAATTTTGCAGCTGTAAGAAAAGTCTTCTTACATTCAAAGCACATATACTCTTTCTCACCAGTGTGGATCTTCATGTGTTCATTAAGGTTTGCTGATTGGTTGAAACTCTTCCCACACTGAGTGCATGTGAATGGTTTCTCTCCAGTGTGGGTCTTCATATGTTTATTAAGGTCTGATGAGTTACTGAAACTCATCCCACACTGAAGCTGCGGTCACACTAGAGTTTGAGCATGCAAAATTCTGTTGTACAGAGCTGCGAAAAGGGACAGGATTAACCAAGATGATTAGACATTAAAAAAGTGAGCAATTAGTCCATATTTTACATTTCTGCCCAGAGAGGTCATGTTTTGATCTTCGATTGGTCTAACATAGTCAAGTAATGTGGTTTTGCAGGTCAGAGTTCACCAAGCTTGAACTTTGCAAGGCAGTAAACTACGAAACTTGGTGCACTAACCTTTCTGGTTTGACGCATTCACGTGTGTATGAATGGAAGTCTATGGGGAGAAAGGTCAAGTGTAACCGCGGCTTAAGTGGTGGTTTCTCTCTAGTGTGGATCCTCAAGTGTTTATTAAGGTGTGATGAGCAGTTAAAACTCCTCCCACACTGAGTGCATGTGAATGGTTTCTCTCCAGTGTGGATCCTCATGTGCTGATTAAGGTTTGATGATTGGCTGAAACCCTTCCCACACTGAGGGCATGTGAATGGTTTCTCCCCAGTGTGGCTCCTCAAGTGTTTATTAAGGTGTGATGAGCAGTTAAAACTCCTCCCACACTGAGTGCATGTGAATGGATTCTCTCCAGTATGGATCCTCATGTGTTGATTAAAGTTTGATGATTGGTTGAAACTCTTCCCACACTGAGTGCATGTGAATGGTTTTTCTCCAGTGTGAATCCTCATGTGAATCTTAAGATTGTCTTTTCTTCCAAAACTCCTTCCACACTGAGTGCATGTGAATGGTTTCCCTCCAGTGTGGATCCTCATGTGAATCTTAAGATTGTCTTTTCTTCCAAAACTCTTTCCACACTGAGTGCAGGTGAAACAATTTTTGTCTCTCCTTTTCAAAATATCATCAGTCTGTAAATGAGTTTTTTCCTCAATTTTGACATAATGTTTCTCCTCTTTACTGCCCTCATTCTCTTCAATTAGGTCTGAAATAAATAAATAAACATTAGTTAACAATAATTCTTAAAAACTCTCATCAAAAGCTGAAAAGTGAAAAGACACTGGAAATATTGGCTACACACACTGTAATTTTGATGCACATTAAATGTAAAATAAATCAGATCATGTTGTGTTTGGTCCATTAACGTGTACACATTTAAGCAGATGCAATTCAATTAATCTTTATCTTGTGCTTTTGCAATGCAAATTATGTCAAAGCCGCTTAACATAGAAGTTATAGTAAATTTAAACAGTGTCTGTCCAGTTTTCAGCATTTCTTACATAATTGATCATAAAAATAACTTTGGTCATATTGATAAGACAGAGATTAGAAAGCAGTAAATTTTCATTCGTATATATTCCTAATCACAACAAAATGTTTTTCAAAAATTTGTAAAGCAGACAGGGAATACTTGTTTATTCCGTGCCTGACTGGTGAACGCATCAGAAAAAAAAGTTCTGGGGTAACAGCTGAGAATATTTGCCTCACAGACATGAGACACATCTGTACAGCATCTGCATAAAGGCTGAAATTTGAACCTTTCCCCCCTTGTGTGCCGTTGGGTCATTTTTCATCAATTCTGGGTTGATTTTGATGCTTAATTTGGCCAAAACTTTCTCTGAGTTTCAGCAAACGGACTGATATTTGAGGACATCTTATTTTGACATATTCTGGGAAAATGATTTGGAAAAAACAAACAAACAATACACTCTGGACAAATTTACTCCCTTTTCATTATATTCATGGCAGTTTTTTTTTTCTCCATTGGCCTCTATTATAACAAAAATTTTTGACTGCAAAGTCATGACAGCATATAATCATGCATTTATGATTGTTGGGGTTTTCTGTGATGACAGTCAAAAAGGAAATGGGTAAGAGTGTAAAGAAAGAGGAGGAGAGTTGAAGAGGGCAGCATTATGTTGTGTGTAGAATAAAGAGAAGTTGAACTGTTGCAGTGCAGGGACAAGAGTAGAGAAACCAGATCGAGACAAACAGTGTAAACTTAACGAATAGCTGTGAGAAACAAAAAGCAAAAGTATGTATTGAAGCAACAAAGCAAAAACTGCAGTTTTGTTACTGAAGTGCTCGTGACGTCTGTGAATGAGTGCGTCACCAAAAACTTCAGTGCAGTGTGTCCTGAACAAAATCAACTTATCGATTTATCTCGCTGGCATGGAGTCAGCTGCCGAAAGCCTTCATCCGGCAGTCGACAGTGTCAGAGTTTCCTGTTAGACACCCGTGACTGCTACTCATCGGCTGGGTTCGTCGACGCCCTCAACCTTCACATCCACACCTCCACATTCACCATTCCCCTCTCATTTCCCTTGACCAAAAGTTTTTGTTTTCCTTGCCCAAATTCTCTTTTTATTTCTTTTGTTTTGTTTTCTCCCTGTACTATTATCATCATTATTATTTTTCCCCATATTCAAATCTGATGAATCTGCTGGCCTGAAATCATTTGCATTTTTTCCTTTACTTTCATTTGAGTTATAAGTGCTGAGGGTTTTGTGTTTCATTGTGATTATTGTTATATTGTTTGTTTTGGACTTCTGGTTGGAGCAACACCATGTAAAAACGCAAACTGTTGAGGTCCTCACGTGAAACTTGAAATTTCGTTTAATATTGCTCTTATCCTAAATTAAACCTAACCTATACTGGAAAACAAGTGTTTATAAAAGTGTATGAGTCTAGCTGTTCTGAGGGTAATTCAACTTGAATCAGGATGAATAATGGCCGAAGCAAGCGTAGGGAGGCGGAATCCGCTAATAGCCTCCATGCTAGTGCTAACCCTGAAGTGCCAGCTGCATCTAAAAAAAAAAAAAAAAAAAGAGATGGCTCCGACAAGTGATAACAGTGCAGTCCTTCAAGCTTTTGATGCACTAAAAGGTGATTTGATTGCTAAATTGAAGAAAAGGCCATAGCGCAGTCAAATGAACTTTGCAATCAAATTGACCAGCTTCAGACAGAGTTATGCAATGCTGTGGAGCACATTAACGCCAGAGTGGAAGCAGCTGTCTGGTCTGGAGTCTGTGTTGGGTGGATACTTTGACTCTCTTACTACCCTGGAAAAAGAGTTTAGAATCATGAAAAAGGAGCTGGCTCTGCTGAGAGACCTAAGCAAGGATCTTAAGGAGAGGTCTCGCCACTCAAATTTCCACATTACAGGAGTTACAAAGGACAGGAGCACGGCAGACGCGTGACGGAATTTGTAGCTGGCCTCTTGAAAGATACCGTGAACCTCGAGAAGACCCCACTTCTGGACCGGGCACACAGCATTCTCAGCAGCAAACCAGTGGATGAAAAGGAACCGCAACGCACCTTCGTGATTAAAAGCCACTACTTTTCTGAAATTTTTTATATTTTGAAAAAGCCATTAAATTGAAGGAAATAATGAGAGTGCACTGGGCTGTCAAAGACAATACAACTGTTAATGTCACTCTGCGGCTATGTTTTAAATGACCACTATAGCATGTTTGTTGTTGTTATTCCTAGTTCTCAAGTATATTTAGTCAATAATGAGGTAGCTTTGTAGTAAAACATCAAGAGCTGTTCAAATTGTTTTGTTTTATATGTTAGTCCCACAAATGTCAGCTAGTTAAGAGTGGGAGTAGCTGGAAGTGTGTCCAAGTTTACATGCAAGGTTTCAATATTGTGTTGTTTTGTGTTTATAAGTGTATGTGGACCTTTGGAACTTTTAATAAAAACTGATTAGCGGAAAGCAAGTGTCTTGGAGGAGTGTAATTAACAATCAGTTGGGATAAATAATGAGGGCCTAGACCATGTAGGGCTTTATACACAAAGAAAAGGATTTTAAATTTGATTCTTTGTGTCACCGGTAGCCAATGTAGAGACCTCAGAATAGGAGTGATGTGTGCATATTTTGGGATTTTTGTTAAGAATCTAGCTGCTGCGTTTTGAACTAACTGTAGGCGAGCAATCTGAGACTTAGGCAGCCCAAAATAGAGCGAGTAGCAATAGTCCAACCGGGAGGTTATAAGTGCGTGTATGGCAATTTCTAGAGAGTGTGAAGGAAGAGAGGATTTCATTTTTGAAAGAAGGTGGAGTTGGTAGACACTATTTCCCACCACTTTTGAGATATGTTTATCAAATTTTAAGTTCTGGTCTTATGTTATGCCCAGGTTACGTACCTGGGGTGATCTGAACTCCTCCAAGTTACCCAGCCTGGGGCGTTTACAGTCAGACAAATCATTGGGCTCAAATAAAATCACTTCTGTTTTCTCCACATTTAGAAATAAAAATTTCTCAGAAAGCCATGCTTTTACCTCTTCCAAGCATAGTGAAAGGGAGTTCACAACAGAGGACTCATTTTCCTTTTTGAGTGACATATAGATTTGTGTATCGTCTGCATAAAAATAAAAATGCAGGCCATGTTTACTGAAAATAGAACCTAGAGGGAGCATATAAAGAGAGAATAGTGAAGGTGCTAGAATTGAGCCTTGGGGAAGACCACACGTTAACGGTGCCGTGGAGGAGGAAAAGTTACCAATTTTGACAAAAAACTTCCTGTCGGAGATGTATGATTTAAATCATTTCAGCACTGTACCCTTCAGCCCAACCCAGGACTCTAGCTGAGATAATAACACAGAGTGGTCAATAGTATCGAAGGCTGTGGATAAATCCAGCAAAATTAAGGCCACGTGATTAACAGCATTAGTGAGGAGATAGATGTCATTCAAAACTCCTAATAAAGCGGATTCAGTGCTATGGGCCGGCCTAAAGCCAGATCGAAAAGGCTCAGCGATATTATTCTGGGATAGAAATCTTTGTAATTGATTAAGTACATTTTTTTTCTAAAACAGAAAACAGAGCAGATCTGAAAAGTTGAAGAGACATGGTAAGTCTGTCCTTTTTCCATTTATGTTCAGCCTGTCAATATTTTTGTTTTAAAGTACGTGTCTCTAACATTTTCCAAGGTTCAGATTTTATTTTTTGTCTGCATAATTTCAGGGGTGCAGATTTGATAGCCGCTATTTGGCAGACCGAGTGCAGCAGATCCAGATGTTGCTCTGCATCCAGTTCTGATGAAGGGTCATCTAGGCGCGATTTGACGTAGAAATCGGTAAAGCGCTGGTTAAAATTCGAGCTAAAATTGGATGTGTAGATTGTTGACAGCATGGTAGGCGTATAAAGGCAATATGCAATCTTCGTGAGGGATGGCGTAAATAGAATAGGTATGTAATCGGAAATTAAAAATTGGGAGAGTACAATGTTGGAAAGCTTAATGCTAAAAGGAGATCCAGTGTGTGGCCCAGGGCGTGTGTGGTTTTATGTATCCATTGAGTGATGCCGAAGGTTGATGACAGGTTGATGAAATCTTGAGCAAAAGAGTTTGATTGACAGCAAATGTGAATATTAAAATCGCCTACTAGTATGAAACGATCGTCAGAAATTGTCATGTTGCCGATCAGTTCAATGAAGTGCTTGATGAAATCTTTTGTGGAGTGAGGTGGGCGATAGATTATGTCTATGCATAGTGGGCCGTTCCAGTCTAAATGAAGTAGTTGGACTTCAAAGCTATTAAAGCTTAAATCTGGAAGTAGTCATCTTGCCATGTCAAATTTTTATTTTAAAGTTAAAATCTGATAATGTTTATTTACAGGAGTCACATCTGTTGAAAAACGACTATTCTAAACTTAATAGAGGAGGCTATACACAAATATATTATTCTAACTTCAATAACAAAAGTAGGGGAATTGCTGTACTCATTCATAAGAATGTACAGTTTGTTATGGATTCAAAAGTGTTGGATAAAAATGGCAGATACATAATAATCCAAGGTTAACTTTTTAACACGTCTGTAGTCCTGGCCAATGTACAATTTTTCAGAGATTTATTTTCAATTTTGCCTAGTCTCGACAAACACAATTTTATTTTAGGAGGCGATATAAATTATGCTTTGCACCAAATTTTGGACCGCTCTAGCTCTTCGAGTAATACATTAAGTCAGCCAGCACAATGTATCAACTCCTTCCTTCAGACACATGGTGTAAGTGACCCCTGAAGATTTAAATATCCACCTTCCAAGCAATTTTCCTTCTATTCACCTGTGCATCAAACATATTCCAGGACTGACCATTTTCTCCTGGACAAGCAGTTACTTCCCTTAATGTCAGAAGTAGAGTATGGTAGTATTGTTAATTCAGACCATTGTCCAGTCTCACTAAAGCTATATTTTCAAGGCAATGTAATCCCCCAACGTACATGGCGGTTTAACTCAAGACTCTTGGCAGACAAAGATTTTGTAAAATTTATTAATGCTCAAATTGATTTCTTCCTTGAGACAAACGAATCCCCAGAGATAAGTTATAGCATCCTATGGGATACTCAGAAAGCATATATAAGAGGACAGATTATTTCATATCAAGCTAGTGCAAATAAGCTTCACTCAACATCACCCTCCGAAGAGCTTCATAAGAAAAGACTTCTGCAAGAGCAATATGACTCCTTGACAGATGAAAATGCAGAGAATCTCCACATAAGATCACGCCAGATTCATTGTGTACTTGGTGAACGAGCTGGCAGGTTTTTGTGTTACCAACTGAAAAACTCCTCAGCAGCTGGTTTTATAGCAGCAGTTAGTAAGGATGATGGCAGTATTATTACTGATCAACAGGGAATTAATGATCAATTTAAAAACTTCAATAAAACTCTTTACAGCTCTGAGGTAAACAAAATTGAACATATTAAGAGCTTTTTTTAATTATTTAGAATTACCATCCCTCTGTGATTCAGATCAGTTGGCATTAGAAGGACATATAACACCTTGTGTAGTTAAAAATGCAATCACAAAATTGAAAACCGGAAAAGCACCAGGCCCTGATGGCTTCCCGTCCGAGTTTTTAGGAAGTTTACTGCCAAGCTAACACCCCTGTTGTGCCAGTGCTCAATGATGCTTTACAAACAGAAGGAGAACTAGAAAAGCAATAACCTTAAAGGGCCATGAAACCCCCTCGTTTTAGCAGGGTGTTTTCACACCTCTACTTCGGAAAAAGTCAGAAAAGCGGGCGTGTCCAGCTCTGTTTAGGGGGGAGTGTCGGAGGAATTAAAGTGGGATGGTGTGAGAGTGTCTATTTGGGCACGCGCGAGTTTCAGTCAAAATACTTATACGAGAAAGGGATGGTGTATTTTTTACAGTCATTGTGTTTAACCTACATGGACATCTGTAGTTGAATTATTTGCCAGATTATTAAATGTTGGACTTTAACTGCAGTTTGGCTCTTTCATTCAGGGAATTCATTCATGCCCCTCGCGACAAATGCGATATTTGATTCGAGGATCTGCTCTAAGCGTGTATTTTTCATGCAATGTTTGATACCGCACGGCGAATGAGAGAAAAAAAAGCTCCGCAATTCCCGGAAACTTAGATGCACTCGGCAGGTAGCGTCAGAAAGCCGCGTGTGTTATTCCGGTCACAAAATGCGGTGCTAACAAGTTTGCACTCAGTGCAATAGTTAACTTAATTCGATACAAACAAACTGAATAAACAAAGAGCGCTGGTCGCTCACTTACCAAATCTGTAGAGACAGAACAATCACCAGCAACTAGAGCCGCGTCTTTATGAAGAGAAGACTACAAGCTAATAAAAGCTTTAAGCTATAAAAGCAACACTCCACGCTTGTTTTGCCAACACAACGTGGCGTCTCTGGTGTAAACAGTGACACTAATGAATATTAATGAAGTTGCAGAATAGAGCGCGCTGATTGGTTTGAACCAAGCCTTACTCAAGCATTAATGCAACACACTGTAAGACGTAATAAGACACACTCTGGCACAGACGCCCAGTCTGCACGCTGGAATACACGCTATTATGTCATGACCGTGACGCAGCTTCAAAAATTCGTTTCAAACAGGAAGTACGAATTTGCTTGAAATAACGCAAAAACAACCAATTTACACTTTTTAGTGAAATATAGGTGTCCTAATAGTGTTTTTAGCAGTGTGGGACACATATACGACTGTCAACAGCTCAAAAAATGTGTTTTTGGTGTTTCGTGACCCTTTAAGAAGGTAGAGAAAATAGGAGACTAATAATACATAAAAATAATGATAAAAAACATGAGAACAAGTAACAAGAAATAAACTCATTCCTCTTTCAATGAGTGCTAATGTGCATATAAGAGAACTAGGCAGCACACTCAGGGCTTTAAGATGGATTTAATTTAGTATTCTTATTATTAATCTGAATGAGGATGAAATGACTGAGTTGGTCTTTGAGAATGAAAATCAACCTGTTTGTTCCTGCAGATCTTCCTGTTTGACTGTGAATGTTTCTTCAATCTTCACATCTTCACTCTCCTCTTTAATAAACGCCATCTTTATAACAGTGTGGAGATCAGTCGCTTCAGCAGGAGTTTTTCTCTGTGTTTGGACACTTTATCCTGTTTAAAATGAACGAAACAATAAAAATGTTCTGTTTAAAATAAATAAAACTATGAACAGAAACAAAATAACTTCTCTTCAACACTTGCTTCAACAGTTTCTTTATATGAGAGTCATTAACAAACAGAAATCAGACAAGTCTGATCAAGAAACAATAGCCACTGATCAGCAGATTAAAACTAGTACTCCATTTCTTATATATAGTGATGTATATTTATAATGGAATGACATTGCGCTATTCAATCAATTAAACTTTCATTAAAACACTTATTACACAATTTTACTTTATTCAAGTATCTTCTTAATTGTTTTGTTTGTTTTATTTATCTTATTGTCTGTTTATAGCACTTTTTTGCACAAGACAAATTTCCTCTCCGGAACAAAAAGTTTATCCTATCTTTATTCAAAAAATAGACCTCATTACTGTAAGTTTTAGTAAATAGTACTACGTTGTATAAGGGTTAAAATAATATTGTCAACAGGTACATAATTTAGCACTGAATGAAAACACTGAAACTTTAATCAATCGCTTTATATAAGGGTAAACGCTTTAAAACAAACCTTTCTCCAGTTGAATCACAGCGCGAGAGCGGCGCAGGCTTATGACGTCACGAGTCACGCCAAAATAAAAGTCTTTTTTTTTTTTAACTTTTTTTGCCACTTACTCTTAGTCATGAGTCATGACTTATTATATATAGTTTTTCTCTGCGTTTGGGCATTTTATCCTGTTAAAAATTAACAAAGCAATAAAAATGTTCTGTTTAAAATAAATTAAACTATGAATAGTAACAAAATAACTTCTCTTCAACAGTTTCTTTATATGAAAGTAATTAACAAAAATAAATCCAGTAAGTTCGAGCAAGAAACAACAGCCACAAATGAGCTGATTAAAACTAGTACTCCATTTCTTATATAAAGTGATGTATACTTAGAATGAAGTGAAATTATGTTATTTAATCAATTAAACCTTCATTAAGGCACTTAATACACGTACCTTGTTCAATAGTTCTTTTTACTTTGAGTAAAATAGTATTACGTTGTATAAAGGGTTAAAATAATATTGTCAACAGCAGGTACATCATTGGATGAAAAACCTGAAACTTTAATCAATCGCTTTATATCTGTGTAAAAGCTTTAAAACAAACCTTTCTCCAGTTAATTCACTTTTTTTTGTCATAAGAAAAAATATCTAAAACCACATACAAATACAAATAATACCATTAGAAAGAAAGGAAAAAATATTAATACAATTAAAGTATTATTATTAATGATAATAATAAAAATAATAATAATAAAATTGCTAAATTAAACGAATGAAATTAGAATGACACATTAACAAATAACTGTAAGGAAAGCAACTAAAATTGAAAATCTTCTTTAAATACATCTGGATAATATTTCAGGAATCTTAGATTTTTTTAATTCTTAATAAGATAAAGTGATTTTAAGAGGGAAATAAATTCTATTCTAAAATGAACAAAGGATGGGTAATTATTTGTGAATTTTTGTTTGTGAATGCAAAATTTGCCATATAAGATAAAAAAATGTATGATGCGTTCCAGATATTTAGCTTTTGGGTTATTATAATAAAAATTGTCTTTTAGATTAAAGCAATTCACAGCATTGGCAGAAGCAGATATATGAGAATTTAGAAGTAACCAAAATTGCTTGGATATTGGACAATCAAAAACATATGTAGTAGTGCAGGGGTGGCCAACCCTGTTCCTGGAGAGCCACCTTCCTGCAGATTTCAGTTGCAACGCAAATCAAACACACCTGCCTCTAATTATCACGTGGTGTTCAGGTCCTAATTAATTCCTCTGCTTGTTTGCAGAAAGAACAGAAGCTGTCGATGTCCAAAAAATTGTAAATACTAGAATTTACAGGGTAGATTTTATGTAAAAATTTTAAAATGTATTTCTTTTGTCTCGTTGAAAATGCAATATTACCCAGGTAAAAGCCAGGTTCTATTCCAGTCTATATCCTTAACCAAAGACCTCCAGTAAAACTTTCCTCTAGAAGAAATTTTCCTTTTAAATTGTAAAATTTGACGCGCAAAGCTATTGTTAAGTTTCTTATCTAATAGACTAACACCTTCTAAAAGCAAATTTACAGTTAAATGTACAGTGACTTTTAACTAGGTGAACTAAACCGGGTGATATTGCCTTAACAACTTTATTAAATTCATTAGGAGAAGTTGGAAAAAAGTGCTTGTTTGATGATGCAGGAAACATTCTTTCGTGAACCATTTACAACCTACCAAAGGATCCAATTAATATTATTTTTAAACCAACTTTGGAAAAATAATTATTTGTTTTTGATTGTAATATCTCGGTTATTCCATAAGAATAATCGGTGAGGAGAAAATTGTGAACATAACCAAGCTTCCAAGCAAGCAGACATTGCTGGTGGAATTTAGACAAAGCTAAAGATAGCTTGTAGGGAAGATAATTAAATTTAAGAAGAAACAAAAGACTACAGATTTTGTTAAAAAAAAGTAGTTGGGAATAAAAAAAAAAAGACGTTGGATTGGTTAGGCATCTCTTTATCCAACTAATTTTAAAAATGTATATGGTGTCAGAAAAATCTAATAAATTTACACCCCCTCTGCTTTACTATTAAAAAGAGAACTTCCTTTTTTAATTTAAGAGGTTTGTTCTTCTAGATAAATTTCAAGAAAACAGTATTAATTTCTTTGGCCACTTTGTTTTCAACAAATAAAGATAAAGTCGGATATACAAAATGAGAAAGACCCTCTTCCATATAATGACAGGTCCCATTGTAGCCAGGAATTAAGAATATTTTTAGTTTTGCTGATCCTAGACAAAAAAAAAAAAAAAAAAAAAATTCAAGTGCTGTCTCACTAAAAGATTTTTAATAACATAAATAAATAACCATTTCATTGTGGATTTAACAAGGATATCTTCTATATATTCCTACCTCAAATTATGAACAGGCATTATCTCACATTTGGAGATATTCAGCTTTAGACCAGAAACACTTGACATGTCAGAAATTAAATTTAAAGCCTTTGATACATTTGAGTCATCTTTTAGAAATAAAGTGGTGTCATCTGCCAATTGTGAAATCTTAATCTCCCTTTCAAAAACAGAAATTTCTTTCAAATCTTGATTTTGCACAATGCTTAAGAACTAATAAAAACTAATAAAAATGAAAAGGAAGAGATTGGACAGTCCTGCCTAATACCACACAAAATATCAAATCCATTAGAAGTATTAAAATGAACAATCACTGAACTATTGATTCCTTTATAAAACATTGCCATAGTGTTAACAAAAGTTTCCCCAAATCCAAAAAACCTCAATGCTTTAAACAGAAACTGGAGGTCAACCGTATCAAAGGCTTTATAAAAATCAAGAAAAAGAATAAGACCATCTGAATGAATAGAATCAGCATATTCAAGCAAATCCAAAACTAATGTTATGTTATTAGAAACATGGCGGCCTTTTATAAACCCAGACTGAGTTTCAGAAATAATAGAATCAAGATTTGTTTTTAATCTGTTGGCAAAGTCTTTTTTTTTTCAGTATTTTTTGCCACTCACTGTTGCAGTCATGACATAATACATTTCTCCTTCATTTTCCACCTCACACAACATCTGCTATCTCTCTCACATACAAAGATTTTCCACCTCACACAACATCTGCTATCTCTCTCACATACAAAGACTTTCAGTATTTGAAGTTGATCAAACATTAATACAATTTTGTTTAATTTATATTATCCACTAAGACTAAGTGTTGAAAGATTGAATCACTCCTATATGGACGTAATGCGAAATAACATTCTGATGTTTTGCAGTAATTAATAGAGTTCACATACTCTGTAAGACATATTATATTAAAATGATGGGCAAATCTGTATATTTCATTTTGGTTCCTGCCCACGTAGGTGTAGGATTGTCCTTCTACCTGTTGTTTAATCCCCTGAGAACTTTGCTCATCTTCAGAACTCAAATGAAGACACTTTAGATGAAGTCAGAGAGCTCCTTCATCTGTCATAGACAGCAAGAGTCCAGAGATGCTCAAAGTCCAGAAAAGGAACCAAAAACATTTTTAAAACATGTGACGTGACTTTAGTGGTTCAATTGTAATCGAGTTCCAAGAACATTTTGTGTGCAAGAAAATGTTAAAAAAAGCAGCCAGGTCCAAAATGAGAACAGCTGAACCATGTCTGTTTTTGCCTCCGTATTCTCTTCATTTGCATTCAGCAGACGAAACTCAAACAGGTTTGGCTCAAGTAAAGGATGAGTAAATGACAGAATTGTGATTTTTATGTGAACTATCCCTTTAATGCTTCTGTAAGTAAAGGTAAATTAAATATTATTACTGAAGATATTGCTAAAGAATGGCAGGAAACGTGGAACACAGATAATAAGAGACGACAATTCATGTGGAAAAAAGAAAACTCTATAGGCCTATGATGTTGTAGAAATAAAAAAGAAGAGGTTATAATTATAAGGATGAGATTTGGACTCAGATATTATTTATTCATTTTCTTGTCAGCTTAGTCCCTTTATTAATCTGGGGTCGCCACAGCGGAATGAACCACCAACTTATCCAGCAAGTTTTTACGCAGCGGATGCCCTTCCAGCCAAAACCCATCTCTGGGAAAACTCAGATAGGAAGTAATGTGTTGCAGACATACAAGTCATCATAAGTGGATTAAAAAAGTTAAGAAAATGTTTAGATTTAAGGTTTGTGTGAGAGAAAGCAGATATAGTGTAAAGTAAAAACCATGGGATAAATATATCAATAAGTCATGACTGCAAAAGTAAGTGGCAAAAAAGCTAAACAAGAAAAGACTTTTATTTTGGCGTGGCGTGTGACGTCATCAGGCGGCGCCGCTTCAGCGCCGTGATTCAACTGGAGAAAGGTTTGTTTTCAAATGTTTACAGATATATAAACCGATTTAAAGTTAAAGTTCGAAGGTTTTAGTTTGTTATACGATGCTAAATTATGTTCCTGTTGTTGGAAATATTTTAATCCTTTATTCAACGTAGTACTATTATATTCTCAGTAACCGAGGGCTATTGTTTGAATAAAGTAACAGAAAAGTGTGTAATAAGTGTTTTAAAGAAACGTTTTGTTAATTACTCTCATGTAAAGAAACCGTTGAAGTGTTGAAGAGAAGTTATTTTGTTTCTGTTCATTGTTTTATCTATTTTAAACAATAGAGGTAAAGTTGGTTTTATATTCACACATTCGTTCATTTAGAAGTCTATATATTGTTTACCATGTTACTTTGAATATTGGAGTGGAATTAGCATGCAAGTGTGACTTGAAAACAACATTAACACTGTTTATTTGACTGTGAACAATGTTGTACTTTGATAGTCATTGGCTGCTTATATGATTTCACTATTTAGATTTTGCAAATAATACTTTTCTGAAATTATATTATTAAGGGGAAAGTCCGAATGTGTAAATATAAAACCAACTTTACCTCTATTTTTAAACAGGGCATTTTTATTGTTTTATTCGTTTTAAACAGGATAAAGTGTCCAAACACAGAGAAAAACTGCCGAAGCGACTGATCTCCACACTGTTATAAAGATGGCGTTTATTAAAGAGGAGAGTGAAGATGTGAAAATCGAAGAGACATTCTCAGTCAAAAATGAAGATCTGCAGGAACAAACAGGTTAGTTTTCATTCTCAAAGACCAACTCAGTCATATAGAGGTAAAGTTGGTTTTACACATTCGTTCATTTGGGAGTCTCTATATTGTTTACTATGTTACTTTGAATATTTGATCGGAAATAGCATGCAAGTATGATTTGAAATCACAGCATTTGACTGTGAACAATGTTGTACTTTGATAGCCATTGACTGCTAATTTGATTTTGCTATTTAGAGTTTGCAAAAATAATTTTATGAAATTATATTATTAAGGGGAAAGTCTGAATGTGCGAATATAAAGCCAACTTTACCTCTATAATTAAATCGATCTTGCAGCCCTGAGTGTGCTGCCTAGTTCTCCTAAATGCACATAAGCACTCATTGATAAACAGGAATGAGTTTCTTTCTTTTCACTTGTTCTCGTGTCTTTTGTCATTATTTTATGTATTATTAGTCTCCCATTTTCTCTACCTTCTTAAGGTTATTGCTTTCCATGTTCTTCTACTGTTGGTAAAGCGTCCCTGAGCACTGGCAATATATAAAATAAATAAATAAAAACAATAAATTAAAAAAGTTTAACTGAGATGAGGGCGAGGCAGTGGCGCAGTAGGTAGTGCTGTCGCCTCACAGCAAGAAGGTCGCTGGTTTGAACCTCAGCTCAGCTGGCGTTTCTGTGTGGAGTTTGCATGTTCTCCCTGCCTTCTCGCGGATTTCCTCCGGGTGCTCCTGTTTCCCCCACAGTCCAAAGACATGTGGTACAGGTGAATTGGGTAGGCTAAATTGTCCGTAGTGTATGTGTGTGTGTGTGAATGTGTGTGTGGATGTTTCCCAGAGATAGGTTGCGGCTGGAAGGGCATCCGGAATATTAAAGGGACTAAGCTGACAAGAAAATGAATGAATGAATGAATGAATAATTGAGCTGACGATATTTGACCTACAGTATTCTCATAGAAGATATCTGCTATTACAGTGATGGTGTTGGCTTAGTACTTTCCATTTGCATGTCACATTGATCACAATTCCCTTTTTTCATCAACTTCTTTATGGGTTTAAACTGTTAGAACTACATCATTATTATAATACCTAATTACCAGGGCTATTGTGTTTAAACAGGATTTCTGTGGGGTCTTAAAATGTCTTAAATTCCAAAATCAAAATTTTAGGCCTTAAAAAGTCTTACATTTACTAAAGTATTGTGTTGTAGGTCTTTATTTTAATTTTTTTTTACAAGTCTACATTTTCCTCTATTCATGTTTTGCTACTCAGCCTGTCCAAAACATATACATACACCAACAATCCATCTCAATAAAGCTTTAAACTTTTTAGTCAAAAAGGTCATTTTAACTCCATTTATCATAATAGTTTAATTAATTTCCTCACAATAACTTTTGTTTAAATAAGCTCCATGTATGTACTGCTGAGGATATCGACTTGCATAGATTTATTTTATTATAGTTTTTAAAACTTTTCAAAATATTTGTAAATTTTTTAAAATAATTTTTTTAAAGGTTATTTTGAAAAACAATTTACAAAACAATACAATTAGAGCTTTTGTTAAGAAATATCTAAAATATTGTTTTTTTTCATTATTCATTTATTATTGTATTATTAAATACTAATATATTTTTTTTATAGGGCAAATTAAAATATTTTCCATCTGGGCCATTTGAAAAATTTCTTAATGTCAGAACGCTTGGATGCCCCCAATATTAAATATGCTGAATGAAATGGACACTAAAATAATTAACTGTTATAAAACATTGTACAGTATTCTAAACTATATGATGTTGCTGTGGGACGACATAAAGCAAAACTAACAATTTATAGTGGAACAATAACGTTTAGCATTGCACTGAGTACAACTGGCCAACAAACTAGTCTAAAAAATACTTTTGCTGTTTAAGAAATGGATTACAGCATGCTGATGATATGCAGAGATTTGAGTGTAAAGTTTGTCAGTATTGACCATATTCTTCACGTACCAGCAGGTGCCGCCATTGGACGGGATTAGGCATAGGACAATGACAGTTTTCAAGGTATACCGCGGTTTAAAAAAGTTTTAAAACCATTATTTCTGCTGTACCATCCCTACTTTTTTTACATTTTGTTTGAATCTTTTCAGGACAACAGTGTCTCCAGCAGAAAATATATCCAAAGATGCTGTTTTAAATAGTAAAAAAAATTTCATTTGAATTATTAAGCCTGACATGTTTACTGCTTCAAAATACTGAAAATATATTATGTTTAAAGGGAAAAAAAGTTTAGGTTTTTTAACCAGACATTTAAAAAGAATATATTTATAAATGGTAATCACAGTACTGAGAAATCATGATATTTTTAGTCGAGGTTATCACACCGTCAGAATCTTATACTGGCTAAACCAAAAACAGAACTCCTTGAAATGACAATACAGACCACATTTATACCAAAAACAGACAATTTACAACAACAATAAACTAAGTCAAATATCTAAATACAAATCTAAATATTAGTTAAATAAATTCTAAATGAAGCAAAACTAAATATGAATCTGAACAAACACTGCAAATCATTAATGAACTTAAACTAAAGATCAGCTCTCCCTCCAAGCCATTAAGCCAATGGTATCGGCTGGCGGAACCAATAGACGGCAGTTGGCGGCACGTCAGCCCTTTAGTTTGTCGGACTACATCCAGAAACTCCGTTCCTCATCGGCACTGCAGCACGGTAACTTAAACGCAAAACAAAACTAAATTAACAAAACATACACCACACTGGCCCATCACATGGCCCATGCTTAATGCTGCTTGATGTTGCAAAGTCATTCATTCATTCATTTTCTCGTCGGCTTAGTCCCTTTATTAACTCGGGGTCGCCACAGCAGAATGAACCGCCAACTTATCCAGCAAGTTTTTATGCAGCGGATGCCCTTCCAGCCACAACCCATCCCTGGGAAACATCCACACACTCAATCATACACACACTCATATACTACGGACAATTTAGCCTACCCAATTCACCTGTACCGCATGTTTTTGGACTGTGGGGGAAACCGGAGCACCCGAAGGAAACCCATGGGAAGGCAGGGAGAACATGCAAACTCCACACAGAAACTGAGCCGAGGCTCAAACCAGCGACCTTCTTGTGGTGAGGCTACAGCACTATCTACTGTGCCTCTGCTTCGCCCCTGTTGCAAAGTCATATTTTCTAATTTAATTATTTTTCTTTGTATGTATAGACATGAACACATTTGTTTGTGGAGAAAGTAGCCGTTTATTAGTCCTAGTCATTTCTCCAGTAGGCAACTGAAGCTCTAAAACAATAGCATATGAGATCAAGGCCCCATTTCAGAAAGGAGGTTGAGTGAAAACTCAGAGCATTTTAACCCTGAAATGAGAGAAACTCTGGTATTTGCGTATCAAAATGGCAAGTTTGTGAAATTCGAGAAAGCAGGGTAAGTCAAGCCTGTTTCTGAAAGAGAGGTAACTTGGTAACATACTCTGTGAACCTAACCTGGTCAGCAGGTTTTATTCTCTTAACTCTGTTTTGAGTTTCTGTCGGTCTCCTTTTCTTTTTTTTTTTAAATGAAGCAGTATTTCTCACTTAGCCTTACATATATAGCCACCTATTTTTATGTGCATATTGGATAGGCTATGAGCGTAAAAAAAAACAGTTGATGGAAACATCATGATGCACATAACTTTTGAAATATAGGCATGAAAAAACATGCGCTAAATCTTCACCACATGTTCATTGTGTGCTGACATTGTCCTCTGAGATGAAAGTCATTTATTAAACACAGAAAAGATTCATGTAGTTTTTCCTACCACAGTAAATTCTGTTTTTACTGTTGAGATTTGGCGCCAGTTAATCAGGAAGTGACGATTTTGTTCTTTTTGATTAATTAAATGGAAACGCTGATTCATTCATTCATTTTCTTTTTGGCTTAGTCCCTTTATTAATTGGGGGTCGTCACAGCGGAATGGACTGTGTACGTTTTGTTAATTTGTTTTCCATTTTTAAACGGAATAAAGGAAAGGAAAAAATGGCCGTTTTTCTTTTGCTTACGAGAAAACGAAAAAACGAGATTTTGGCTGGATTTTCGTTTTTTGGTTTAAGGTAGGAAAACGGATAAATGACTTTAAAATTCCTTTTACACATGTAGGCGGTGCTGAAACGCCCACTTTCCTCTAATTGGTCATCCAAATCTGAGCTTGTGACGTCGCCCCATCAAAATAAAAGCCTTAAACGCAGGCTTTTATTTATTATTATTTAATTATATATAAACTAAGTTTACATATTCTATCATTTGAACCACACACAGTTAGCAGGCTTACATTCATTGCGTATGTATAAATTAAATAAAAACGTAAATTAGCAGCATTCTTAGACATTTGTCATTAAAATAAGGTCGTAGTTTACTGCCAAGCTTCTTGCTGCTGTGCACCTGATGCTGAGCAAAGAAAGCCATTTCCGAGCAGCACCTGGTTTGTATGATTGTTTCAGAGCAAGGGCTTTATAATAATAATAATAATAATAACAATAATAATAATAATGATTATTATTATTATTATTATCACTTACTAGTGTTATTGTTTAGTTTTTCTTTTTAATAGTTGTTAGCAGAACCAGAATAAGAACACATTAGGCCCTGCTATAAAAACAAAGGGTACCATTTGTTTTTATTTTATCTCTTTATATTTTAATTATATATTGAAATTATTTATTTGATAATTAATACTATTTTATTGCAAAGCCAAAGTAGGCTTGTCTTATTATTTTTTGTAATTTGCTGTAATTGTTATTGTAGGCTACATGGCAGGCTTTGCGAAATATTTTAAATAACATTTACTCGTAACCTTACTTATTCGAGAGCCGAACCTTAAAAAGTTTAAGTGCAATAAGCCTGTACAATAAAGTGAGCCTCAATGCATATTTCTAGCACATTCTTTCACTCAACAATTATTGCTGAAATAATGAAATAAATTTCAAATTAACTAATTAAACACATTATAGTTGATAATAAATAGTGCCTAGTAGTTCCGGTAAACAGATGAGCTCGCTGCATGTGTGTTGCGCTAATAATTTGACATTGCTCTTCTTGAGAAAGTGCTACAGCGGGCCCCTGCTTATTTCACATATAAGGTTGGTGATAAGTAATTTTTTAATTTATTTTTTTGCACATTATTTTGACAATAAATAAGGCACCCAGTATTTCTGATGCACAGTCTCTTTTATGGCTACACTAATGAATTAGAGGACACAATCTCAAACAAAACTTGATGCTTGTTTACATTATCTAAAGTCATTTCTCACAGGTTGTAAAGCTTATATATTTTCGTTTTAATATGCAAATAATTTTCTTTAATTTGTAATAGGCCTATTGTCCCTCATTGCATAAAATAATCAGCCTTTGTATTTAATATTTGTAAATTGTTCATCCAGTTTGACGCAAGCTAAACAACATTTTGGCCTGTTTTGCTTATTAAATGAGTGATTTTTCACGGAGAAACAAATCATCCATTCACACAGTTTTGTATAGGACCTGTGTGAACAAAAATATACACTTCATCGTAGCCTATAGGAAAATGTATCTGTTTAGAAACAATTTTGTTTGGTATAATCAAAAATATTAAAAATACAATAAAAATAAAAAGGAAGAATAACATTTGAAGTGCTTCAAAATAATATTCACAATACGCTGCATGCAGCGCCAATACACAAACTGTTTTTTAGTTTAATAAAATAATAATATGAAATTAAAATGAAATATTCATAGTTCCATAACTGTATTATAACTGTATTTATCTAAATGACAAATCATCCGTTGCGCTGGTCAGTTTCACTTTTAATCAAGAGTGTGCCAGAACAGCCTTTACAGACTCTTCTAAAAATGAGAATATTTACAGATTACCTCGGAATAAGAACTCGGTCTGTGAAGGATGCAGAACACAGAAACTCGTTGAGAATGGAGATGCATGTTAGATGTTTTATATCCCTTTAGATATTGTAAATAAACAACAAGTTTTTATTGAGATTGTGTCATGTCTTTTCTTTGACATGCTCCGAAAAGGCGCTTCTATTTAGCCTGTAGCTTAAATAATAGTTTAGATTTTATAACATATAATGTTCCATTACTTTAAATGTATAATTTTTTTAATATTTATGGATTATATAAAATATATAGTTTATATAAATGCGCTCTGATCATTCAAGGATCATAATGCGTTGCATATTCTTCTTATTCTTCATTAGGCTTGATCCGTAAATTGTGTATTTTATAAACTGATCGTTTATAAGGACTAAGCTATTAATAACTGTAATTCCTCGCATGGAAAAGTCTTGATGAAAGAAATAAAGAGAACTTAATTCGGCATAGGCATATAGTGTGCTTATTTCTGCGCGCTTTACCGAATTACCTTTTTTATTATTTTATGCAGTAAATGCATCTGGCAGCACCGAAAAGAACAAATGTCAAGTTATTAGCGCAGCGCACAGACAGCTAGCTCGTCTGTTAGTCTGAACCAGGGCTTTTCAAACTATTCATTGCACATCCACCGATCCTATTGTATTTTATTTAGGATAAACCACTTATTTAAAATATTCCGCAGCCTGTATATATATATATGTATATATGTGTGTGTGTGTGTGTATTTGTGTGTATATATATATATATAAATAATGCCACAATAATAACAGCAACAAATAACAAAAAAATAAGACAGACCTACTTTGGTGTTGCATTAAAATCTTAAAGAGCGTTTTCACGGGTTGCCTGCATACTCTCCAATACACCACTGAATTATAATGTCATAATATTTAATTATTTAATAATTATATTTAAGATAACCACCTGACCTCCATTTAATAAATACTTATTTGCCATATTCTGTAAATTTGAAGTTTAAAGTTTAAGTTAAATCATTTAAGTAAATAACTAAGTAAATAATAATATTAATAATGATAATATTATAATAATAATAAAAATAATAATAATAAATTATTATTTTATACAGAGTATTATTTAGGCCTACAATAGCCCTGAAACAATCATGTAAACCAGTTGCTGCTCGGAAATGGCTATCTTTGCTCAGCATCAGGTGCACAGCAGCAAGAAGCTTGGCAGTGAACTATGACCTTATTTTAATGGCAAACGTCTAAGGGTGCTTTCACACCTACACTTTTGTTTCGGAAGGTGTCTCGTTTGCCCAGTTAGCGCGGTTCGATTGGCATATGTGAATAGGGCAATCGCGCTCTGTTCCGCGCCAAAGTAATCGCTCCGAAATCGCTTGAATGAGGTGGTCTCGGCTCGATTGAAACGAACCCTGGAGCGGTTCGATTGCAGTGAGAAAGCGATCCGATCCGAGCGCGATTATATCACAGTGTTTTATGGATATGTAATAGGCTTACGGATATATGAAGAGAGAATTATGAGTAAGGCGGGAAGTTTCGCGAGTCTCCGGATGCCCGCAAACGAGTGAAGATCTCACGGTAATCTCGCGTCTCTCTCCCAGTCCTCAAATAGGCATCGTCGCGCACCCTTCTCACCCCTCCCCACCGTGTCTCTCCTCAGACACGTCACGCGCGCGCACCCTGTCAATCACCACCAAACCACCACCTCTCCTGACAGCTTAGCGCAAAATAAACCCTGACACTCTGACCAATGTGAGGAGAGTTTACTCGCACGTGACATGTTTTAGCTCTTTTGGTCCGATTAGAAACTTTGCAGTGTGAAAGCGAACCGCTCCAAGAGCAAAGAGCAACAATGTAACATTTGTAATCTCTGTTTCGGAACAACTGAATCGATTCACAGGTGTAAAAGCACCCTAAGAATACTGCTAATTTATGTTTTTATTTAGTTTATACATACGCAATGAATGTAAGCCTGCCAACTGTGTGTGGTTCAAATGATAGAATATGTAAACTTAGTTTATATATAGGCTAATTAATAATAAATAAAAGCCTGCGTGTAAGGCTTTTATTTTGAGGGCGAACGTAAAAATGGGCGTTTCAGCACCGTCTACATGTGTAAAATTAATTTTAAAGTCGCTTATCCGTTTTCCTACCCTAAACCAAAAAAATGAAAATCCAGCCATAATTTCGTTTTTTCGTTTTCTCGTGAGCAAAAGAAAATGGGAAAACGGCCGTTTTCTCCATTTCCTTTATTCCATTTGAAAATGGAAAACAAATTAACAAAACGTACACGGACCATACACTGACCGTTTTTGTTTTCTGGTGATTTTATTTTTTGCTATTCAAAATAAAAAATCTAATCATTTTTGAATTTTGTTTTTTCGTTTTTCACCACGAAAAAGAAAAATGAGCCGTTTTTTCATTTTCGTTTTAAAAACGCCAGAAGGTTATGAGTAGGCCCACATAAAATCTGTGTGCACAGAAATCCGCAGAATTTTAGCCCATCATTGAGTCTATTTATTTACTTGTATAAATGTGTGTACATTTATTTATTTTTTCAGTTTTTTTAATTAATTTCAGTAATATTATTAACTAATATGAAAATGTTTATTTAATTTATCTACAATACAGTGTGTAAAGTAATATTTTCTGTCTTTTAGTAGAGATATTATAGAAGAGACTTGCTTTGTTTACCAAACAAGTGGATCTAGATAGATTTGCTTTGTAAAAAGCTTTTAATTAAGATACTCCCAAAATAAAACCACATAAATGCACAGTTTTTATTTATTTATTTATTTTTTATACTAAATTCTCAGAAGAAATAGCAAAAAAGGTCAAGATTCTGTTTGGCCCTAGTTATGAGGTAAAATCTGAAAGAAAAGAGAAACCGGTATGTAAATTAAAAATAATCACTTCATGGACTCAAGCAGTCAGGCAGGAACTAAAAGATAAACTTACGTAAAGTACGCCAGCACCTTTACTGAACAAATTCCAGTTTGTGCATTAAAAAAGGTTGGCTATAAGAGATTCTATGATGATGAAAATGTGTGTGAATGCACAAACCAGCAGGCTGAGCACGTCTAAAATGTTGTTTTGGTCATTCTAAAACACCTGGGGCCTGTTTCAGAAAGGAGGTTAAGTGAAAACTCAGAGTATTTTAACCCTGAAATGAGAGAAACTCTGGGTTTTCCGTTTCAAAACGGCAGGTTTGTTAAACTCGAGCAAGCAGGGTAAGTCAAGCCTGTTTCTGAAAGAGAGGTAACTTTAACTCAGAGTCAGTTACTGTGGTAACTTACTCTGTGAACCTAACCTGGTCAGAAACAGGTTTTATCCTCTAAACTCAGAGTTTCTGTTGGTCTCCTCCCCTTTTTTTAAAAACGAAGCGGTAATTCTAATTCTCTAAAACACTTTTATTGAACAAATTACTGTATGTACATTAAAAAAGGTCATCATTTGATGATGAAAATGTGTGTGAATGGACAAACCAGCAGGGTGAGCACACTGTAACACGTCTTAAATGTTGTTTTAGTCATTTTAAAATGCCTTAACTGATTCAGTATTAGTATATATTATTAATTACCTCCAAGCATCTGAAGCGTGTCAAGAGTCTCTGCGTCTCATGGCTTCAAACGCCCCCACGTGTTCACTGTATGTCAGCATTGTCTTCTGAGGCGCAAGTACTTTTATTAAATAAAGAAATAAGTGACGCAGCTTCTTTTACCACAGTAAATTCTGTTTTAACTGTTGACATTTGGGATTTTGTTCTCTTTGACTCGTTGGATGGAAACGCTGCTTTATTAGCATTTTTTTACAATATTCCAGTTTGCACATAAATTTGTGTAATATATTTGGATGAAAACATAGACATTGCCTACCTTTTAGTCACACACAGAACAATAAATAATTATCTTAAATTCACTGACCTTCGACATGTACTATATATATATGTACTATATCAACCTCTTTCACTTGATCAGTAAAAAGGCAGACACAAGTGCACTGTTAAATCTATTAAAACTGATAAACGTGTATAAAAGTTTAGAAAAAAATTATAAACATCACACATTACATTACTTATTTTACTATACTTAAATATTTAAATATTTTAAATGTAAAATTTCGCATTTACCTGAGCAGCTGTTTTCCCAGGCTAACTGTCTCTGTTTCACTGATGGTTGCTTCTTTTTAAATAAATATGCTCATATTTGCTATAACTTTGCATGAGTACATCAAATTCAGCTGGAGAAAGAAATGGTGATCTCTTTTTTTTTAAATGTTGCCTTGGTCACTCGTAATATCTGCGCTCCATTAATAATGCCTTTTTATAGTCACGGTGTGCGCGCTTAACTCTGAGTTGGTCTACTCAAAGTTGATTGACCCAGCTCAGATCAGCTGTTCTGAAACCGAAAACTCTAGAGTTTTTAATCTCTCGGTAAATCAACTCAGAGTTCTAGTTTAAACTCCGAGTTGTTTGAACCTCCTTACTGAAACAGGCCCCTGAACCATTTCAGTATTTATGTCATTATATTATTAATGATCTCCAGAGCGTCTGGAGTGTGTCAAGAGTGTCTGTTCTCTGCATCTCATGGCTTCAAACGCCACCACATGTTCATTGTCCTCTGAGGGGAAAGTCATTATTAAATAAGCAAAAGATTCATGTAACTATTTCTACCGTAATAAATTCTGTTTTTACTGTTGATACTTGGAACCAGTTAATCAGGATGTGACGATTTTGTTCTCTTTGATTCATTGGATGGAAACGCTGATTTATTTGTGTATTTTTCATACAATATTCCAGTTTTGCAAATAAATTTAGTTCTCATTTTTGGATGGAAACACAGCTATTACCAACATTTCAGTCTCACAAAGAACAGTACGTCACGTATGCGAATGGCTTGGCCTTTAATGAATAATTAGCTTAAAATTACAGTCCTTCGACAGGGACATGTACTGTATCTATGAAAGCCCGCTCACAATCTTCGGTCCATGGAATCGGATTCTTTATGGCTTTAAAGAGAGGTTATCAGTATCAGGTAGACTGGAAAGGTTATGGTCCACAGGAAAGATGTTGGATTCCGGCTCTGGATATTCTGGACTGCTCTCTCATTGATCAGTTTCATTAGTTCCATAGTGAGTCTTAAGGGAATGCCAGGGGCCGTTCTTGAGAGAGGGGGTACTGTCACCGTACCTCACACTTTTGCTCTCTTCTCCTGTTCTGGGTTACAGATTATCTCATGTCATCTGCTTTTATTTGCAGTCACAGAAGCTCTCGTTTCCCTTTTTTCCTGTTTATACCACATCATTCCCTTCATGTTTGTCAGTATGTTATTGATAATTTGTGTGCATATTATTTTGTTACTCACCCTGTATTTGTGTCCAGGACCGCTAGTGAGTGAGTGTCTGGTTGTTTTTTCCCATGAAACTTTATCAGCGCTCACCCGACCGGGTGTTTACTTTGATTTTTGCTTTTTCCGGTTCTCACTCCTTAATAAGCCCTTGTTGTTTTTCTGCATTTGATTGTTTTTTTTTTTTTTTTTTTTTTTTACTTATGACACAAGAAATTTTTTTCTCATTTGTGTTTACATGTCTTTAGATTTTGGCATGATGTCTAGCTTTTGAGGCTCTTTTGGTCTACTTCAGACAGGTCCTATTTAGGTAATTTCTTGATTGAGAACGTGTGGTAGTTATCAGGTCTGGGTGTGGCTAGAGAACTTGAACCCGGTGTGATAAATAAAGTTATGTTTAATGGGGAAAAACATTCTCACACAAGTCTGTGTAGTTCAGTGTTTTGTCTTCCTTTTAAGAATAAAATTCTTCATTTAAAAACTGCACAATGCATTTAGTTATGTTATCTTTGTCTAATATTTACATTTGTTTGATGATCTGAAACAGTTAAGTGTTAGTATTCTGCATTGCATTTGTTACATGCAGATTACTAAACCAGAGAACATTTGTCATCTAAAGGTGCAGGTTTAAGGCTTTATGCAGATGTTATGCAGATATGTCTCATGTCTGTGGGGCAAATATTCTCAGAGATTCAGCTGCTTTTTTTCTGACAGGTTTACCAGTCAGGCACAGAATGAAAAAGCATTCCCTATCTGCTTTACAAGTTTTTCAAAAACATGTTGTTTTGTGTGATTACGAATATATACAAATAGAAACTGGCCATTTACAGCTTTCTAATTTATGTCTCATCAATATGACCAAAATGCTCTGGGATTAATCATATAAGTATCCGCTTAAATGTGTTTGTGTGTAATGGACACTAGGAGGTTAATATGACAAGATCAATCTAAATATGATCTGCTGTTTTTACATTTAATGTGCATCAAAATTAAAGTTTTCACTTCCTTTTCACTGAGAGTTTTAATGATTTACTAAAAGCTGAACTTTTTTTTTATTATTTCAGACCTAGTTAAAGAGTATGAGAGGAGTAAAGAGGAGGAACATCATGTCAAAATTGAAGACAAAACTCATTTAGAGACTGATGATATTTTAAAAATGAGAGACAAGCGTTGTTTTACCTGCAATCAGTGTGGGAAGAGTTTGGCAAACAAAAGCAAACTAAAGATCCACATGAGGATCCACAATAGGGAGAAACTATTCACATGCACTCAGTGTGGGAAGAATTTCAACCAATCATCAAACCTTAATCAACACATGAGGATCCACACTGGAGAGAAACCATTCACATGTACTCAGTGTGGGAAGAGTTTCAGCCAATCATCAAACCTTAACCTACACATGAGGATCCACACTGGAGAGAAACCATTCACATGCAGTCAGTGTGGGAAGAGTTTCAGCCAATCATCATCCCTTAATCTACACATGAGGATACACACTGGAGAGAAACCATTCACATGTACTCAGTGTGGTAAGAGTTTCAGCCAATCATCAATCCTTAATATACACATGAGGAACCACACTGGAGAGAAACCATTCACATGCCTTCAGTGTGGGAAGAGTTTTAGCCAATCAACATACCTTAATCAACACATGAGGATCCACACTGGGGAGAACCTATTCACATGCACCCAGTGTGGGAAGAGTTTTAGCAACTCAGCAAACCTTAATCTACACATGAGGATTCACACTGGAGAGAAACCATTCACATGTACTCAGTGTGGGAAGAGTTTCAGCCAATCATCAAACCTTAATATACACATGAGGATTCACACTGGAGAGAAACCATTCACATGCAGTCAGTGTGGGAAGAGTTTCAGCCAATCACCATACCTTAATCATCACATGAGGATCCACACTGGAGAGAAACCATTCACATGCAGTCAGTGTGGGAAGAGTTTCAGCAAATCATCAAACCTTAATATACACATGAGGATCCACACTGGAGAGAAACCATTCACATGTACTCAGTGTGGTACGAGTTTCAGCCAATCATCAAACCTTAATATACACATGAGGAACCACACTGGAGAGAAACCATTCACATGCCTTCAGTGTGGGAAGAGCTTTAGCCGATCAACATCCCTTAATCGACACATGATGATCCACACTGGAGAGAAAGCGTTTATGTGCTTGAAGTGTGAGAATACTTTTATTACAGCTGCAGAATTGAAACGCCACCAGAGGGTTCACACTGGAGAAAAACCGTACAAGTGTTCACAGTGCAGTAAGAGGTTTGCTCGCTCAGGAACCCTGAAAACACATGAGAGGATTCACACTGGAGAGAAACTGTAGACATGATCAGTGTGTACAAAGTTTCACTTAATCAGGGCAGCTTAAGAAACACATGGGATGGTTTTTGGTAAGGCGCCGACACATGTAGCAGCATAGAAAGAGCGCTTCCATACACACTGGTATTAATCCTCCTTTTTACATCATATATAATAACCTAAACCATATTTAAATGACATGAAGGAGGGACAAAAACAAAAAGGCTAGGACAAAACAACCAGTTAATCCTGAAAAAAATGAGAAATCAACAGATGAAAAATCCAAGACGGACGGGATAGCTGATAGCCTGTCACCTATCATTGCAGCAATATTTACAGACATCAAAGTTTTCCAGAAGAATATTAAATCTGATTTAACCGCCTTCCAAGATTCTCTCGCAAAAGATGTGAAAATGGAATTAAGTAACTGTAAACAAGAAGTCAATCAACAACTGGATGACCTTATCACGGACCTAAATGCAACGACAGAAAAGGTCAACGAAGTGGAGAAGCGAGTTGGAGAATTTTGGAGGAGAACATTGCTGAGATGAAAGAAATGCTCAATCAATCCATTCAAATACAAGAAAATTTAAAAGAGAAACTGCGAGATCTAGAAACACGCTCCCGTAGAAATAATAATCAAATTTTTGGAATCCCGGAAGGAAGCATTCTGAATGAAAAGGGAATTAAGTTCTAAACACCACCGCCGGCAAGACTTAAAATCTTTTTGGTAAACGGGCCGATCATGTACAATTCAATGACGGAGGCATCAAGAGATCTGAAAGAAAAAGGACTGATAAACAGCGAATAAGAAACTATTATAGGAATCCCTGGGAAAGAGAAACAAAGACCTTGGGAAAAGGTTGGAGTGACATGGAAGAAAAGTAAGGAAAAACATCAAGCGAAGATCCGGGAAAAACTATGTGAATTTCAAAGGGACAACACTAGCTTTGTTTGAAAGGGTAAAACCTGACAGATCCTAACAAAAAACTCTAAGAGACTGGTAAATCTTCTTGACTTGATTCACCGATAATGGACCAAGGTTATAATAGTTTTGGATTTTTCATTAGTTTTAGTTTCTATTTCGTTTTGACTTTTTATTTTAATTTTTTTTATAATGTATTTATTAATTTTTAAGCAATACAGATCAGAGGTGGGACCAAGTCATTGTTTGGCAAGTCACAAGTAAGTCTCAAGTCATTGCCCTCAAGTCCCGAGTCAAGTCCCGAGTCAAGACAGGCAAGTCCCGAGTCAAGTCCCAAGTCAAAGGCAACAAGTCTCAAGTCAAGTCCAAAGTCCTATAGTTTGATTTTCGAGTCTTTTTAATGTATGGCTGTAATATCTGAATTTATTAAACAAACCTTTTTTTAATGAAAGAACATTGCTTAGATATATAAAGATACAAATGTAATTTTCTGAAAAAGTGCTAAACAGTGCTGCGTCTCGTCTACACAGCCTATTGCACAAGAATGAGTTCCACCAAAAAAAGAGTCCATTTTGCCTCACATCACACAGAAATTGCAGGTCTACTGCTGTCTAGTTCATTAAGTTTAGTTGTGCTATGTTATGTCTTCAGTGATCAACTTGTGATTAACTAAAACTATATAAACAACCTCAATGAGGCAGCAGTAGACCAACAACTCCTGTATGCTGCAAAGTAAAATTGAGTGAAATTGGTATTTTGTCAATTGAATCTCGTGTGTGCTAAAGAGATGGAGATGCAAATCTGTCTAGCAGCAATGTAAAATGGTAGCACATATTCTAATTGAAGTAGGCTACTTCATACAAACAATAACGTTGTTTTCTTCACATAACAATGAAGAACTTTGCTCTCTACCTTGTGTGATACGCTGCTCACGCGCAAATTTTCTCGCTCTCAAATATACACTGCTCACACGCACATTTTCCTGCGCGCTCTCAGAGATTATATACAGAATTTGTGTCTTGTGTTTCCTCTTCCTTTTGTGCTTTTTGATATGATTTATATTGAGGCACTATTTATTAACAATAACCAAAATACTAAAATAGACTTATTAAATTTTTTATCTAATAAACCATAACATTTTGGCTGTATGTTATATGATGAGATATTTCCAGTTTTTAAACACTTAAAGACACAGAGAATAGATGTTGGATGTAAAGAATGCATTTTGTTTTACAAACATTTATTAAACATCCAAAAGGTTCACCATACTAATCAAATAAAAAACATTTAAACAAAAATATAACTAACGCAAGCAGAAATGTAACTGTGATAAAAATAAGGAAAAACTTGATTAGGTATTATAGCCTACTGTATTATTCACTCTTTAAATAAATCTCACTATCAATCCCATTTTATCATGGCAACTAAAATAAAGTGAACACGTCTCTGCTGTCTTCCACATTATTGATGAGATTGTGGAGAACATTTTCCATGTCATCCTCTTCATTTTGAGGAAAAGCTGTTCCACAGGGCCCCTGAACACATCTATTGGCATGGACAGGGTTTTGAACAGTACTATAGTAAAGTACTTTAATTAATCTGTTGGGGTAATATTATAGTTGCTATGGTAACACAAGTGTAATATAAACAAATGACCCAGTGCTGTAGTTTTTTACAATAAAGGGTATATTATACTACAATTCACCACACTTTACTGTAGTAAAACTACACTCTGTATTTCATTTTATTAGTTCACTATTCTTAATACTACAGTATGCTGAAGCATTCATTAACAACTTGTAAATAATACTAGGCTTAAACATAGGCAGTATACCTAACTCTCAAAAACACTAGTATTTATTATAGAATTTACCTTAACCTCATAGTTTTTCGTGTATTGTTACTAAATAGTGTAGCAATATATAAACCATATCAACATTCTGTAATAATCAATTTATCAGGAGGATCTCTGGAGAGCAAAAGCAGGAAAGGTATGAAGCGCCAGTGTGGACAAAACTCTAGCAAACGCAGAGAGACTGAATACGCGCGTGAGAGACCAGCAAATCAGATTGAAGTACCTGCCCACTGGTGAAAGTAATGTCAGAGCCAATCAGATTTTTCTTTCTTTTCATAAAGAACGGGGTTCGAATCCCACTTAGGCACTTGTAAACAATCATTTTAGAACATTTTGTCAAAAATCCCTACTGAAAAAACAGCTTAAACCAGCCTAGGCTGGTTGGCTGGTTTTAGAGGGGTTTTGGCCATTTCCAGGCTGGTTTCCAGCCATTTCCAGCCTGGTCTTAGCTGGCCAGGCTGGGAGATGACCAGCTAAAACCAGCTATGTCCAGCTTAAACCAGGCTGGTCAAGCTGGTTTTAGCTGGATTTTGCTGGTCAGTTTCCAGCCTGACCAGCTAAGACCAGGCTGGACATGGCTGGAAACCAGCCTGGAAATGACCAAAACCCCTCTAAAACCCGCCTGGTCGACCAGCTAAAACCAGCTTACCAGCCTAGGCTGGTTGTAGCTGGATTTTTCTGCTGGGATATTGTTATGTTTAACCATTTATTAGAGCCACAAAGTATCTAAAACTTGTTTTCATGTTTGAATAGCCAATAAATGTGCTAAATAAATTAAAATAGAAATACCCACAGTGAAACAGTTATATAAATTTAAATATTAGTTTAAATACATTCATAGTGGTTTTAAATATCTTTTAATATGTAAAGTAGAGAAGTTCACATTCAACAAACTGAATAAAACAAGTCTTCGTTTTTAGTTTATTTAAAAACAATTACAAATGGAGTAATTCAACTCACAATTAAATGATCTCATTGAGTGATGGAATAATAAAGGTAAAACTTTAATTGAATGATCAGTCAAGTGTTTTCCTAAATGAAATCTGTTAAAATAAGAGTCCTACAAAACAGGAACAAAGACACTCATGAAACAAAATGTGATTGTTAATTGTATTTTTTATTAGATGGTTGGTTTTAAGTACTTTAAAAATAGTAGATAATCCTTAAATATAGAGGGGGAAATACAGAAAAACAAACAAACAGAAATTCAACAATATAGATGCATTACATTACAATCTCACAATAAAATTTTTATAAAAAACCATATAGAGGACTAAAATATTGCTAAGAGGCATAACATCAACAATAATAAAAATACCTTTAAGGTTTTAAATACTAAATAAAATTAATAGTATTAATCCAAAATATGAAAAATGTAACACTTTACAATAAGGTTGTATTAATTTATTAAGTTTATGTATGTACTAATGTGAACAAACAATGCAGTGCAGTTCATTACAGTATTCATTATTTTATGCTTTCATTAATGGAAATAAAATTATTGGTTAATTCTTGTTAAATCACAGTGCATTAACATTAATGTTAACAAGCATAACTTTAAATTGTAATAATGCAATAGTAAATGTTAAACTATAATTAATAAAGGTTTAGAAGTATAGTTCATTATTAGTTCATGTTAGTACATAGATTAACTAAAGAAACCTTATTGCAAAATGTCACCAGAAAATAACAAAACACTTTTTTCACAGTTTTAAGAGCTTTAAAAATAAATTATATATCTAGTTATTATGGCATGCAATTAATGTTACTACTAATTAAATAGTTAGAAAATACTGTCAGAGGATGGGCAAAACACAAAAATAAAACATAATATGCGCATTGACACAAACGACCAAGTGCAAAAACATAAATTACAGCCATGTTCATTCATAATTATTTTTGAAGTGTTTCAGTCAGGTTTCAGGGCTCACCACAGTACAGAAACCGCCTTAGTGAAAATAACCAACGATTTACTCTTAGCTGCTGACCGAGGGTGCGTCTCGCTATTAGTTTTACTCGATCTTAGTGCGGCATTTGATACCATTGACCACAATATCCTCATAAATCGCTTAAAGTCTACAGGTGTCCAGGGACAGGCTCTACAATGGTTTAAGTCATACTTAACTGACCGCTACCAGTTTGTGAATATTAATGGACAGCCTTCACAAATCTGCCCAGTAAAGTATGGGGTGCCTCAAGGATCAGTTTTAGGCCCTTTACTGTTTACAATTTACATGCTACCTATGGGAGACATTATTAGAAGACATGGGATCAGCTTTCACTGCTATGCAGATGATACTCAATTATATATTTCCACTAAACCTGACGAGACGTCTGAACTTTCTAAACTAACTGAGTGTATCAAAGACATCAAAGACTGGATGACCAACAATTTTCTTCTCTTAAACTCAGACAAAACAGAATTATTACTTATTGGGCCTAAATCTTGCACACAGCAGATCTCGCAACTCAATTTACAATTAGAGGGATACAAAGTTAGCTTTAGCTCTACTATAAAAGATCTGGGTGTCATATTAGACAGCAATCTAACTTTTAAAAACCATATATCCCATGTCACAAAAACTGCCTTCTTTCATCTGAGAAATATCGCTAAATTACGAAATATGCTATCCATCTCAGATGCAGAAAAGCTAGTCCATGCTTTTATGACTTCGAGACTGGATTACTGTAATGCTCTATTTGCTGGCTGCCCAGCATCCTCTATTAACAAACTTCAATTAGTACAAAATGCAGCAGCCAGAGTTCTGACCAGGTCTAGAAAATATGATCATATAACCCCAATTTTATCCTCCTTACACTGGCTGCCTGTTAAATTTCGTATTGAATTTAAAATATTACTTCTCACCTATAAAGCTCTAAATAATCTAGCTCCTGTTTATCTAACCAACCTTCTGTCTCGCTACGAACCAACTCGCTCCTTAAGATCTCAAAATTCAGGGCTTCTGGTAGTACCTAGAATAGCAAAATCAAGTAAAGGAGGTCGAGCCTTCTCTTTCATGGCTCCTACACTCTGGAATAGCCTTCCTGGTAATGTCCGAGGCTCAGACACACTCTCCCAGTTCAAAACTAGATTAAAGACCTATCTGTTTAGTAAAGCATACACTCAGTGCATCACCTAGCAGGTTCCACACTGGCTTCTACATCTTGCTTATATACACTATGAACAGCAGCTACGCTAATTATTCTCTTTATTCTCTATTTTCACCTGGGGATACTCATCCCGAGGTCCTCAGATTAGGCGGAGTCACTGATTGGATCCAAGACCAGCGACGTGATGATCCCAAGGATTCCATATCCGGGACCAGGCCATATCCTGAGCTGCTGCTGCGCTGATGGTCGTGGGGAGTGGAGAACATGAGTCTGATTCCAGCGACGCTCCAGGGACAGACGAGTCTTCGCTGAGGCCATCTTCCAGCATAAACCACGGCGAATGAAGTTCTGCACAAGACTTTTGGCCAGCGGAGAAATTAAAATGGTCGTGCCCAACTGAGTCTGGTTCTCTCAAGGTTTTTTTTCTTCACTCCCACCAGGTGAAGTTTTTTTTCCCTCTCCGCTGTCGCCACTGCCTCGCATGGTTCAGGATTGGTAGAGCTACGCATCGATGAATTTGCTCTTCAGTGTTTGAACTCTCAGTAATGATTAAATCACACTGAACAGAGCTAAACTGAACTGAACTGAACTTAAACACTAAAACCTGAACCACACTGTTCCAATTACTATGACCATTTATGTGAAGCTGCTTTGACACAATCTACATTGTAAAAGCGCTATACAAATAAAGCTGAATTGAATTGAATTGAATTGAGTAAAACAATGCTTTTGCACAACAGTAACACATTGTGAGTAGTAAAGTCTCTTACCTTTGACAGATGTTGTAAATCCGCTGAATAAAACAAAAGGAGCAGATCGCGGATGTGTTTATTTCACTCTCCGAGTCAGAATGAAAATGGCATCTTCAAATTTCCCGCTGGTGCAAAAACACGGAAGTGCGCCACAAAGCGCTAGTGGTCGAAAGTATGCGTGCATGCTCTCTGTCACACACGCACACACAAGCAGAGATAGAGCTTTCTGTGTCAACATACTTTTTATCTTTGGGCTTTTTATAGAAGGTAGCAAGTCTTTACAAGTCAATAGGCGCAAGTCCAAGTGAAAGTCCAAGTCATTTATGTTCAAGTCCAAGTCGAGTTGCAAGTCTTTTTATATTTTGTCAAGTCGAGTCTTAAGTCATCAAATTCATGACTCGAGTCTGACTCGAGTCCAAGTCACATGACTCGAGTCCACACCTCTGATACAGATACAACAACAAACAAGTGAACAGAACCTGGGGAGAAAGAAAAGAAAGAAAAAAAAGGGGGGGGGGGGCATTAATTAAAGTAGCGATATTGCATCCTTGTTAAATCAATCCTCTGATGATTATGGAGGTTATGTTTAAACCCATATGTAACAAAAATGGATCCCACCTCTCATGAAATAAAACATCTTTGCCATGTAGGACACAAGTTAAGTAGTCCAGTGGTACATATTCAAGTATTACCCTGTGCCATAAAGACTTTGTAGGAGTTTTGTCCGTTATCCAGTTCAGGAGAATACATTTTCTTGCACAAAATGTCAGGAACTTGCAAAGTGTTTTTTTATGCTTGTCCATATTAATCTCGTCGAATATCCCAAGCAGCATATGCTTGGGGTCACAACCAATATTAAAAGATAAAATTCCACTAATTTCTTGTTCAATCATGGCCCAGAACTTTTGAATTTCCCTGCAAAGCCAGAAACAATGAACCAGGTCTCCTTCCTCGGTTTTACATTTCAGACACATTGGTGACAACTCCTCTTTAAACTTGTGCCTCCGTGAGGGAGAGATGTGAGCTTGATGTAGAATTTTCAGTTGCATTGCTTTTACTCTGTTACATACACTTAGGGACATTGCATTTTTCCAAGCTTCCTTCCATTGATCATCTGTGATTTGTGTATCAAGGGTCCTTTCCCAAGTCTCTTTCAAGAAGCCCGTATTTAAAGAGCCACAATCCTTCAGGACTTTGTAGAAACAGCTTGTGGAATTGTCCCTGTATGAAAAAAGTTGTCAACTGAAATGTCCTGATTTTCAGACAGTCATTTTCGAGTACTGTAGTGTCTTTTTTCACAAAGTCTCTCAAAGTTGCAAGTAGCAGAAAAAATCTTGTCGCAGAATATTATATTTATTGGTCAGTTGGTCAAAAGACATTAAAATATTTCCATCAAACAAGTCATGTAATGTGGTGAGACCTTTTTGTGACCAGACTTTAAATTGTGGGTCTTCAGTTCCTGGCAGAAAGTCAAAATTATCACAGATGGGGTAAAGGTTGAGGTGAGTAGAGATCTCCCTTCCAAACGTTTTATAGATTGCCATGCTTTGATAGTACAAACCGTGATGGGATTATTGCAGGCAATTTTCACTGATTTAAGCTTTTTTTAAAAAAAGCACATTTCTGAGAGGGATTTTACAGAGTGAACTTTCAATGTCAAACCAAACTGCACTCCAGTCAGAAATAAAGTGCAAATGTACGCTTAATTGGTATTTTCGAATGTCTGGAAGGTCAAGACCACCTGCCGAGGATGAAAGCATTAAAGTTGAAATTTTAATACGTGCTCTTTTGTTTGCCCAAATAAAAGAATTAAACCAGCCATTCAGTTTCCTAATGATTTTGTGTGTAAAATTGATCTGAATCATTTGAATAGGGTAGAGTATTCGCGGTAGAATATTCATCTTCAGAAGGGAGATCCGACCCATCCAAGAAATAGGGAGAATGTTCCATCTTTCTAGGTCCATTCGAATGCGTTCAAAAAGTGGAATAAAATTGGCTTTATACATTTGTTTATATGAGGGGGTGACATTGATGCCCAAATATGTTAAACCTTCTGGGGCCCACCTAAATGGAAATGATGGTAGTGTTTGGGGTATTTGTTGTAAACTTCCTATAGGCATTGCCACTGATTTATGGTAGTTAATTTTATAACCAGAAAAATCTTCAAACCTGTCAATCGTTTCTAAGAGTTTTGGAGTAGAGGTTTCAGGATTTACCATGAATATAAGAATGTCGTCAGCATATAGAGCAATCTTGTGTGGTTTGTTTGATACCATAAAACCATTAATTTTATTATTTTCCCTTACTGCTTCTGCTAATGGCTCTATTATTAAGGCAAACAGAAGGGGTGAGAGAGGGCAACCTTGCCTTGTTCCTTTCTCAATTTTGAACATAGAGGATCTACAGCCATTAGTAAGTACAGCACTAAAAGGCTAATTATAAAATATTTGTACCCACTTAATAAATTGTTCACCAAGACCAAATCTATGTAACGTATGGAATAAAAAGGGCCATTCGATGCAATCAAACGCCTTTTCCGCATCTAATGAGATCACAAGACCTACTGATTGTTGTTTAGCAAATTGAATCACATTCAAAAGACGTCGCATGTTATTTACCGAGTTACGGCCTACAATAAAGCCGGTTTGGTCATCCTTTACTAATATAGGAAGAAAGCCTTTAAGGCGGGTGGCCAAAATTTTTGAAAGGATCTTCAGATCTACATTTAGCAGTGATATGGGGCGATATGACGAACAGTACTCTGGTTGTTTTCCTTTTTTCAAAATTAAGAATATATTTGCCTCTCTCAGTGACTGTGGTAGGCGGCCTTATCAGAAAGAGTCATTAAACATATTTAATAATGGATCCACTAATAAGTCTTTGAATCACAACTAAGTCCATCTGGACCAGGTGCTTTCCCAGATTGTAAACTCTTTATTGCTGCTAGAACCTCATTTTTAGATATAGGGGCAATAAGGGGTAATGACTGATCTTCAGAAAACGTGGGGAGATTAAGTGTCGAGAAGAAAAGCTCTGTGGTTTGTGTTGTGTCTCCTTTTAGTTCTGATTTGTAGAAATTCTTAAAATAATCTTTAAATGTATTGTTAATGAATATGCTGTCCATAGAGTGTTTACCGTTACTTTCTATAATAGATTGTATAGATTGAGAGTCAGATTTTTTCTTTGTTAGGTGTGCTAAATATTTCCTAGCTTTATCCCCATGTTCATACATTTTCTGCTTAGCAAAGTGAATTTTCACTTCTGCCTGTTTTGTTAAAAGAGAGTCTAACGCAGACCTTAGCGCCGTAATTTCCTTTAGTTTAACAGGGCTTGGTTTATTAATGTATGTTCTCTCAGCATCCCTAAGCTTAGACTCTAAAATCTCTTTTTGTTCCGCTTGTTTACGCCTTTTGCTATGTGTGTACTCTATTATAATGCCTCAAGAAAATGCTTTGGTTGTTTCCCATAATAAGGATGAATCTTCAGTTGAGACCGAATTGATGGACATAAAAGTGTTGAATTCCTCTGTAAAATATGTAATAAAGTTATGATCAGCTAATATAAATGGATGAAATCTCCAACCACTGGCTTTATTATTTTGATTTCCAAAGGAAAATTCAGTGAAAACTGCCGCGTGGTCAGATATTATTATATCTCCGATTTTGCAAGATGTTATGTGCTCCAACATATTTTTGGGAGAGAATAGATAGTCTATTCTCGTGTGACAACTATGAACTTTTGAAAAATAAGTGTACTCTCTCTCTGCAGGGTGGCAAGCCCTCCAAATATCTACATAATCAAAGTCTTCACACAGGGCCTTAAGTGTTTTAGCCTGTACTGATAGTAACGGTTTCCCTGCTGGGAATTTATCAATAATAGGACATAAATGGCAGTTAATGTCACCCCCAGTGAATAATGTTTTAACTCCCCAGTCTGCTAATTTGACAAAGGCTTCAGTAAGAAAATTATTTGGGTGACCAGGAGGCCAATAAATATTCATGAAGGCAATTTCTTGAGAGGGTGCTCGCTGCAGAGCCATTTGAGGAGAGCTGAGCTCCAGCGAGGGGGAGCATGAGCTGTCGCTCCTCCTCCTGTAAGCTGTTTTAATGCGTACACCAACCCCACCCCTAACTACCCCCAGTGACATCACTCATAGAAGAAGTGCAAAAAAGGTGGAGCTCAAGCTTAAGCTCCCCCTCGCTGGAGCTCAGCTCTCCTCAAATGGCTCTGCAGTGAGCACCACTTGAATTTCTTCCCCATGTAAAAGCCCTTTTAGAAGTACATAGCGCCCTCTAGTGTCTTTAATAACTTCCACTGATTGAAGTGGCACACCTTTTTTAATTAAAATAACTACACCCCTACTCCTTGAAGTAAAAGAGGAAATATGGGCTTGGGCATAACACCCCTGCGAAAGCTTAGTATGTTCTTGGTCATTTAAGTGGGTCTCTTGAAGTAATGCAGCGTCCAACCCCTCCTTGTTTCGATAAGTCAGGACCTTTCTTAACAGGTGTGTGAATTCCATTAACATTCCAAGTACAGACCTTCAGATTTACCATTTTAAGTATATATTAAACATAATGTGACCCCCATTTATATAGATAAGGTTGCATGAATATCGTACGAAAAGGGAAAAAAGAACGAAAATGAAAAAAAAATGGGGAGATAAAAAAAGGATTCATCCAAGTATACAACAAATACAAAACTGGAACAATAGAACAGTCATTAAACATCAAAATATTTCACACCAGCTCTCGTTATGAGAGTAACTGTGAATTAGAGGCCCCTTAACGACAAAAGGAACTACTAAGAAAACTCCTACCTAAATATTAAGCGGTAGTGCCGCTATAAACATCAGCATGGTTTTAATAAACCGAACAGTACGCCTTATTGGCCAATATTTCTCAAATACCCAGATAAATTCACAATGTCTGCCTTCACGTTAATGTGTGAGTGTCTGTGGTATGAGTTGGGCGACTATCACGCAAGTGGTCTCCCATCAGGTGATTCAGGTACTATCGGTAGACGTTGCATTCAACAAGTCTAGAAATGCCACAACAGCAGCTGGGTCATGAAACACCTTCACTGAGCCACGAAAATTTACCTTGAGGAGAGCAGGGTAAATTTGCCTATATTCCACGCCTATGGACTTCAGACGTTTCTTGACTTCGTCGAACATCCTGCGTTTACGGAGAACGGACGCGGAGAAATCCTGAAAAATCATCACTGTGCTGTCTATAAATTTAAAAGGAGAACCTCTGGATCCCAGCTCCCGCGAAGCATTTAACACACGTTGTTTGTCTTGGAAATTGTGAAATCTTACCAGGATAGGACGTGGTCGTTGTGTGGCGGGGGGTTTCGGAGCGAGGGACCGGTGCGCTCTTTCTAACTTTATACGGCCCTCTTTTGTTGTGATGACGAGGGTCTCAGGAAGCCATGACTCGAAGAATTGCTTTGGATTTTCACCTTCTATGCCCTCAGGTAATCCGACAATTTGGATATTCTTCAGTCTGCCCCTGTTTTCAAGGTCGTCCGCCCTTTCATTCAAATCGTGCATAAGTTTCTCCAGACTTTGTAGTTTAGTTTTGAAAGGGGACAATTCGTCTTCCACCTCAGATATCCTGGTTTCTGCTTCTGCAATCCTTTTATTATGCTCGTCTAGCTCCGCGTGGTGCATTTGCAGTAGCTGTGATATCGGGTCCATTTTATCATCTATGAGTTTAGAGATATTAGCTGTAATCTCCGTTGCCGCGTCCGACATTGGGTTTGTGGATGAGCTCGTGTTAGCGCCGTCAGGATGTTCGTTAGCCTCTTCACGGCTGGTAAACTGCGTTTTTTTACGTAGCATATTTTTCGATTGCCTCAGAAAGTAGTCATTCATGTTCATACTGTAAAATACTGAGTCTGCGCGTGTAAAAACGTAACCTACTGAAAGTTTTAAAATAAAATATGACAACGTGACACTACCGCTTAACTACACACAGCCTTCCTTCAAACCGCCATCTTGGAACCGGTAAAGGGATATTATTAAAAACATATTGATTAATAGAAACATAAAAATAAAATTAATTATAGGTACATGATTACAACACAACAGTTATAAATAATTGTTATTAAGTATAATAAATATATATTAGCAAAAGGCATGCATTTCTTTTATCAGATGGGTAATTATAACACATTAACACAATAGTAATCATAATAATAAACATTTAGCCGCAAAAGACAAAATTTTATTATTCAGAGCAGAATGACTGTAACACATTAGTTATACATAACTATAATTCATATAGCTCATTATTATTTAGCAGCTATATCTTATGGGTACATCATTGTAGTAACAGTTATACATCATATAAACATAATAAACATTTAGCAACAAAAGGCAGGCAATTACAGCTTTAAATTTATTCTTACAATTCATATAGCTAATGAAGATTTAGCAGAGAAAGACTATAATTTTGTGTAAACTTTATTTTGTTTTAGGCTAAGAAATACGGGGGGAGGGGGCTGTTGATATAGAGGTAAAGTTGGTTTTATATTCGCACATTCGTTCATTTAGAAGTCTCTATATTGTTTACCATGTTACTTTGAATATTCGATCGGAATTAGCATGCAAAATATGATTTGAAAACAACATCAACACTGTTTATTTGACTATGAACAATGTTGTACTTTGATAGTCATTGGCTTCTAATATGATTTCACTGTTTGGAGTTTGCAAATAATACTTTAAAGGAATTATATTATTAAGGGGAAAGTCTGACAGTGTGAATATAAAACCAACTTTACCTTTATGCTGTTGATGCGTCGACAAACGTTTTGATAAACACAAACAACTGTTTATACAGTACATATGCATGTTCATATAGATACAGTTATTAAATTAAACACACATTCAAACAAATTAATGATTTCTGCAATCGTATCTCAAGTCTGTAATGTTAAACAGGGTGCGGGTCGTAATCTTTAACACTCAATCAATCAATCAAGCCTTTATTTGTCACTACACTTTCGTATAGCGAAATTGGACCCCCCAGACCATAGACAAAACATCACAAACAACTTTTCAGGGGAGACAGATCTTAGGAGGCAGCATTTAGAAACGAAGAAAGATACATTTGGACAGTTAGGCTAAAAAACACCCCCTCAGCTGGCCCTTGATTAGGACAAAGTGAGAAAAGGGAGAAAAACAGCCCTATCTTAGCATAAGCACACCGGCAAGACACAACATAGACAGAAGGGATGGGAACAGGGGTAATGGAAAACAATCCGTTGAGTGCGGGCAGCCAACTGGCCCAGCAGCCAACACTATGCACAAAACAGTGAACTTAGGGTGACTTTTGTTAAAATTCTTGTCATACATTAATAAATCAGCGTTAGGAGGCTAAGACTGTGACATAACAAAAGACTACAATAAACAAAACAGCTTTTATCAGTAGATTTAAACGTTGACAAAAAGAACTTACCTTGATCTGTTATATTGTGCTGTGCGCTCGTGAGAATACAGCGGTGTTGTTATTCATTTGCATATGCCGCAACGCGATTGGCTCTCATCCATTCTGACAATGGAGAGCGAGAGCCAGACGATCCTGATCCAGGTAGCGCCACAGAGACTTAGTTAAAGGTCACCTACAGTGGTAGAAACGCTGAACTTTGTCTCAAAAGGTCTGCTACATAAACCCTTATGAAAGTTTGCTGTGACAGACAGAAAGGTAATAGAAACGCCCAACGTGGGGCTCGAACCCACGACCCTGAGATTAAGAGTCTCATGCTCTACCGACTGAGCTAGCCAGGCAACTTACTTAAGAACTAGACACTGTTGACATCAATACCTTCCCTACCCGTGACAATCTTCTGCTAAATTCTGAATTCATCTTGTAACGCTGGACAGAATGAGGCCCAGGATCTATGCCCAGTGCACGTGTTAGCAGTTGCAAGCCTGCAAAATGCTTAATTCGTCCCTGGGTGGGTTTGAACCACCAACCTTTCAGTTGCCAGCTAAACGCGCTAACCGATTGCTCCACAGAGACTTACTTAAAAGTCACCTACAGTGATAGAAAAGCTGAACTTTGTCTCAAAAGGTCTGCTAAATGAACCCTAATGAACCTGCGCAATACGCAAGGCGCAGCGCAATAGTCTTTTACTACTTTAAGCTCGGCGCAAGGGTCATTTTCAGGCAGTGCGCCACGCTGTTTAAATAGCAAATGCATTTGCGCTCAACTGTGCGCCCATAGGCGTTCTGGTCTAAAAAAGCAGGAGTGTTTTGGCGCGTTGCTATTTTGAGAAACTGTAAATAGTCTGATCTTTAGACCAGAACAAAGTCCGTCTATTGTCTGGCGCAAAGTGCGCCTGGCTTACACACTACACACAAGATGCAATACGCAAATATCTTTACATATGAAAAAGATATAATATATTAAGGATATATAATAAGGATATATATAGTATATAAATATAAATGATTAAAATATTACAAAACATATTAATTTATAGCCTACATTAATTTAAAAACCACTGCCTTCATACTTTCTTCATCTCGGGAGGCTTTTTCAGTTCATTCAATTTTCTTTTGTATAATGTTATCATTATTAGCAGTATTATTTATTATAGCCATATTAATATTTGTTTTATTAAAAACAAGCTTAGATTTGTCCACCTGTCAGGTTTTAGACCATATGGGGCATAGCGGGTGTATTTGGAAATAACTCAGTATTTTGACCAAACTTTGTTATTATTATTCATTTATTTTAGTTTGCTGGAAATTAGAACTGAATTTAGAAATAGTTTGAAACAACTCTTTGCACTTAACAAACAAAATTAATGTCTGTGCGGTAAGGTTTCCCTATCCACGAGAGCAAAAGTGAAAGTGAACTTACTTTACGTCATGTTAATAGCAATGCGCTTATGGCGTGACGCAGCTGGCTCTTAAAGGTAATGGAAGATGAGACTCTGATTGGTTTATTCTCAAAACACACTTGTAAATCATTAAGAAAATAAACTCAACCCTTTTAGACCATGCGCCATGATTTTCCCGTCCTTAAGTTAGCATAAATGCATTCGCCCTGAAAACGTTTGCGATCTGCGCATGGACCGTCAAAACAGAGCCCACAATGTCAATGTACAAAGTTCACGCACGTGCGCACACACAGATGCACACACACTGACAGACAGAGCGTGTTTAGCTTCCCACTCTTTTTACACGCATATGTGACAGGATACAGCTTAATCTTTACTGCTGTATAGATATCTGTCATGTTAATGTGCAAAATAAACCTGATTCTTTTATAATTGTTCTGACAAGCGGCTGTGCTGATGAAGTAAAGCTGAAGTGAATCACTGTACTTCATTACACACGTGCACTGTTTTAAAACACTTTAAACATGTGAAACTTACTCTTGATCACATTTGATGATGATTGATGATCCTAGCGAACTGAACAGACCTTTTATTCCCGGTTGCTTTGTGCACGTCTGGTCTTGTTGACATGATTAAACACGTGACTACCGGGACATGTTACTACGCGAAGCTGTCAATCAATTCGGTGGGCGGGAGGACTGCGCTTCTTTTTATCTTGTGTGATCAGATCATTGTTTCTGCACTGACACGTTGTTAGTATTTGCTTGCTGAAAGAAAAAATTACATCTTCTTTTTAAACTTTGTGTTTATGCTATTAACATACTGCTTGTTTTTTTCTTTCTTTGCAGTATTGGATTACATCTAGTCCTGATTGCATTTTTACTCCAGTTCCAGTCCAGCACAGTTATACCTGCCAATCAAGCACCTGAAGCTACCAAGCAGATGTCTGGGCAGCTGTGAGCCAAACTCTTAGGAACATTGGTTCTCCAGGAAGAGGACTGGACATAATTTCTGTAAGTGATTAACCTAGCACGGCTCCCCCTCA